>NC_091016.1:81602996-81902996 GCF_041296385.1 Aphelocoma coerulescens | reverse complement strand
TCTGCCAGGAAAAGTAAGCAGGGAATGCGCATGCTGGTTTCCAGGGGAAAGTGGAGGTTTGTGCATCCACGTGCATCTGTGTGTAAGCCACATGGCCTGTGGAGGGGTCAGTGGATTTGGAATAGCCTTTTTTCTGATTAAATATATATAGAGGGGAGTTCAGAAACTTGTAGTTATAAATTAGCATTCTGTAAATTCCTACTGCTGTGGTTAATCTGTTATTAGTCCTGAATGCATAGGTCACTGATAGCCAGTTAATTATGTGTCATTGATAAATCCATAAACCACTTCAATCCCAATTTGGTTTAAACTATGTGAAGAGAGCATTTTTTCCCTATGGCATAAGTCTATAATAGAGACAATTTGGCTTGTTGAACTGCTAGTTTCTTTCCAGAAAAAAAGAAGACAAGATTTTTCTTTTTTTTTTTTCCCCCCAAAGAATCATAAAAAAAATCATTTGGCACTAATAGTAAATTATTTTCCTAGCCCAATCTATCATTCAGGGTCTAGAGTAACCTTTCCACACTTTGAGGACATTGGACTTTTTTTGAAAGTAGCCCTTGCTTTGGACAATCCAGAAAAGATGCAGATTTTCCTCAGAACCAGAGTCCTAAGTATATTCGGGGAAAAAAAATGCAAGACCATCTGCTATTTTAGCTTCCAAACTGCAAACTAGAGAAAGAGGATTATTCATGAAAAAGGATGGAAAATGTCACTTCATTTCTGAATATAAGAACAATATATAGGTAGAATATAGATAGATCCTAGACTGTAGGTTTTTCAGTACCATACCATGGAACTTTTTCCTACTATTAGAGCTTTCTACATTTAAGGCTAAAAAATCTTTGCAATGGGTTATTCACTTTCTGTGTTTGTAGTAAATTATCTGTAGTATTATATGTAGCAACACTGTATATTTTACAATGTGTTAATTAAAGAGTTTTTTAATGGTCAGGTCTTTCCTACTTTTATGTCAAAAGGAACAAATTCAACTGTGATTATTTTCTTCACTGAATTTACATGATCTTGCTGTAGTAGAGTCATGGTTGTGATATAATGAAATGCATTTTAATGCAGTAGTGGTATTTATGAGCTTAAACCTAGGCAATGAAGACATTTTTCGATTCCAGAAAATCTCCAGCATAGATTGGAAGCCTGGAAAGTCACTACACTCAAGCTTGTGTTCATATGTTCATGTTAGAAATAAGTGACATTTTAGAGACTTTCAAGCCTTTGAAGTTCACTTTTCAAGACAGAGTTTTATAATAGCTGGCAAAAAAAGTTTTTGTTCTATCCCATAATTGAGGCTCAAAAAATGTTTATTTGTTTCTTCCTATAGGCTACAGTCTCTCCAGAATATTTTCTTGGGGAATGCAAGCACGAAGTCATTGACACATTTGAAAACAGGACCCTCATACTGCTTGTACTAAATATTACATGGATTCAATTTCCTTTATTGAAAGGTTATTTCATCTCAGATCCTGAATAACAGATGTTCGATAAGTATCTGTTCTGTAGATGATTTTCCTTTAGTTTCCACCTGCTGCCTCTTTATATTTGTTAGAATGTTACAGTTAGTTTGATGCAGAACAAATGGTCACATAGAACTCTGCCTAGGTCAAGAATCTGAAAAGAAAAAATCTGTTTGTGCCAGAAAAAAATTGCATTGCAAAGTGTTCCTTTAAAACATTTTAATCTTAAAGCAAAGTTGAAAAGCATATGGGTACAACTCCTGTGTTAATTTCTCCCTGTTTTTAAGTGTGAATGATTTCTGATGCTTAACCCATGTTTGTCACTCTAATTTGAAATGCTTTTTACTGACTTTTCTAGTGACATTTGGTTAATTCACAGCACTGCCTTGCTTGTGTCCACATTTCTGTAACAATCAAAATAATGGTAGAAAAATCTCTTTTCTTAAAATGATCATTCTTTAACATAATGTGTTGTATAAAAGAACAGAAAATAAAAGGGTCAAATCTGTATCATTATGCTACATGGTTAATAGATAAACCAAGTCTGCTTCATGGTAAATATGACCTTTTTTTCCCCCCTTTATTTGCTGATGTTTTTCCCTTTTCCTTTTTTTTTGCTTTTTCTTTCCTGGGTTATCAGATTAAGCCCATGGTTATTCCATTATATCAGAGTCAGGCAAATTTGATTGTGTTTTCTCCCCACTGAAGCTTCAAGTAAGTTAACTACTGTGATGTGAGCTTCCCATTGTTCCGAGTCTGGCCAACTTACACCATAAATTACAGATAATAACAATTTTCTTTTACTACTGATCCTGTCCTTTGTTTCTGCATTCTATAAACAGGCCAATTGTCAAATTCTTAAATATAGATGATAGAATATCTTCAATGAAGAGCCTCAAATTGTGCAACAGTTTTATCTAGATCTTTATATTTACCTGTAATAAAGCTCAGAACTAGGAAAGACTTTTCATCTTTCAGCTTTATTAAATTTAAAAAGAAAGATAAAAAATTAATTATGAAAGAAAATATGGGAGAGGAAGAAAGTTATTTCAAACCCAGTACAACTTTCAGTTTTTCTGATATTTGTCATCATAGAAACATCTGAGAATCATACTGTTCCAATATCTTTATTCCTCAGCCTTATCCACACCAATGTAGACTCTGGTCAGAGTGGTACCCATCAGAATCTTAGCTATGGTCCAGGAGTTTGTGAGGATGAATGTAGCTTCAAACTTTGAAGTAATATGAAGAGTGCAATAAGGACAATATTTTTATCAAGACTACTTTAAAATTCTGTAATGAAGTGGTAAAAGTAATGTCTGCACTACTCAATAGAAAATTCTTTCCAATAAGCAATGTATCAAATTTTCTTTCTCTTCAAATGACAATAGATTATTCTATTTACAAGTACACCTAGTCTCCTGTATACTTCATTTGGAAGCCTCAGGTTTAGAAACAAAGGAGAGAGAGTAATAGAATTTTTGACAAAAAAAGCAAAATCTCCCTCTGAAAACATCACTATGTTATTCAAAGCCTCTACCTTCTCCTATAACAGAAATCAGGTGACATACTGTAACATTGTAATATATATTCTAGGGTCTGCAAGTGCCTCATGGTCCAGAAATGTCAGGATCTTTTCATATGAATAGACACCCAGCATAGTTAACTGTCAGATTTTTTCTTGCAGACTTTCTCTCCTCTTCTGCATTCTGTGAGATTTCCACTCTTCCTTCCCACCACACATGCACTTTCTCCTTCTTGTTCACAGACTTACTTTTAGAGTGCCAAGGATGTTCAAGACCATATCTGCACTGTTCTGACCAATAGCCAGAGGGAATGAGCCATCAGCTACACTCAGTATTTTCTTCTCTTCTCAGACTGACCCAAAACTCTGAGAGATTTCCTGGTCCTGCTCAAGAGCTATGAGGATCTGTGGTGAAATGTGGTGCTATGCATGACTAGATTTTTTTTTTTATTTGTATCCTTTTGTACACTTTGAGAGTACACTTTGCATTCACCGCAGACTCCAAAAACACTGAATGAGGCAATCTTTCACTGTTGCTATTTATTAGCCTAGTTTCCAAAGAAGCTATAGCTTATTCAGCTCAGTCTCTGAGTCTGTGCATGTATATGAAACAGAAAAAGTGTTTCTCTAATAACTTCTGAACACCTTGTCTGATTTCAGCCAGACATGACAGAGCAGGTGAAATATAAAGACAATTTAAAGTACATAAGGTCTTAGTGAAAAATAAGCAGCTGATGTTGGAAAGACCTTATGACTCTCAGTAGATTTCACAAAATGATTTCTACAGAGAAAGACTAAAATTAGATGCCAGAGGTTCTGTGACAAAAACCTTATTGGTGTTCTGATCACAGGTATAGCTTCCACTGAAGCACACAATTAACCAAGATATAAATCCATAATAAACCACACTCCATCAGATCAATGCTTACAGAACTAGTAGCTGGCACTGCAAAAGCAGTCAAAATGTCAGCCATGGGTCAGATTCCCACTTTCCTAATCAGTGTACAAATATAGAGCAGAAAGTCCATTCTCAAGTTGGTTTTCTACATGCATATCTCCTCATTAAGACTGACCCTTTAAAACACTTAGCCTTTTTCACCCACAGCAAGGGCAGCTGCTTCAGTGAATCTGCACAAAGTTGTCACGTTAAACAAGTTTCTTACTAAACCATAAACAGCTCTAATCTTACAAAACTTTGATATAGTTTAGGTCACAGGTCAAACTTTGTCTTCCTTTCCGGCTGTGCAAAAAGTTTTAATAGGTTTCATGGTTTCAAAACTTAAAGCCAAGGGGATCATTTTACCATCAGATCTGACCTCCTTCATAATAGCGACTTTGTTTCACTGTACTATCCATTTAGTGAATTGATAACTAATGCTGGGCCAAAGAAAGCTTACACAGCTTGTAAGTGTAAGTGTAGCTTGTGGTGTGCTATCCTTTGCTACGAGTCACATGCCACACAGCTGCTCACTAACTCTCCCCCTTCAGAGGGACAAATAAAAATAGAAAGCTTATGGTCTGAGTTAAAAAGGGGAGATTTCTCATTGCCAGTGGCAACACAGGCTCTACTTGGGGAAAATTAATTTAAAATATTACTACCAGATTTTCTTTAGCAATCTTGTTCTAACTCAACCTTTCCCCACATCATTTAGAAGAAAAAAAAAATTTCTTCTTGTGAGCTTATGCCCAGTTGCACGTCTAGAGCAGAATTCTTTGTCAAAATGGTTAGTTTCAGAATACATTCCTCCATTGTGCAAGATACTTTTTTCAAAAAGAAAGGACAATGAAATTTCAGACTGTAAATATTTTTTGTCTTTTTCTTTACACTCTTTTGAAGTGAAGGCAGTATGATATATTGACAAAAGATGTTTTTCTGGTCCTATTTACTTATTTCTGACTTACTTCTCTTACAATACAATAAGCTAGTGAGGTTTGTCCAGGACAAGCTGAAAAATCTGTTTTAAAGCAGACTTGTTTATTTTGTAAAATGTTCAGTCCTAACTGAATAGCATTTAGAGTCAGTTGTGAAATCACAGCAAAATCACAAAACCTGGAGACATTTCTCACAAAGATCCCTCTGCTTAGGAAGTACTAACAAGGTTGTTTCTTCTCATTGCCCATCTACAGCACCTGACTACACCTTTAAGATAGTTGATAAGTTGGGTAGGGCAGCAGAGCAGTTTCAGGATGTTAAGCACCAGCAGCTCTTACTGTCATGGGCCCACTTGATTCACATTTTCAATAATTCAGTGCCACTTACTTACACACCCTCAAAGACTGGGAAAAAAGGAAAAGCAGGACAAGAGAAAAATTTTTATAAGATTCTTTCAGGCCACCTGCATTTACTGATACCTACCCTACTGCAGTACTCATCATTGCCTTATTGTGGCTCATATATAGCATCATATTTGGTAATATTTCTGTGAGCAAGGAAAATGTTGCTTCTCCTTTCATGCAAATGGAGAACTGATAGTGAGCAAAAGTAAGTGATTTGAACCACTATCTCCAGAGTTCTTGTTATGTTCTTGGATGAAATCATCTGTTACATTTTTCAGCTGCCAGCAAGTGGAAAATAACAATTCCCTCAACTCTGATTCTCAACCAGAATTATTCACCCTTCACAAAAATGCACAGCAGGCTCAACCAAACAAACCTCTACTGACATGAAGAGCAAGTTGCTGTTTTTCCTTTCTTAACAATTTCTCTGCACTCAGAAACAGCATAAAGCCCATACTTCTAAAGCAGGTGAGAACAGAGTAACAGGAGTGTTAACTATTGTCTACATACTTAGGATAACTAACAATTATTATGCATAATGTGGTTTCTATATATCAAAGGCCGAATCAGTACCATATTTTAGGATAAATGTAAATATAAATCAGATTTATATTTGTATTTGTGGTGCTATATAAGGAAAAAATTCTTCGTGTTTCATGCCAAGGAAAGGTTGATAGATGAACAGATGGAGAAAATAGTCTTCTGTGTCTCTTTTCAGCTGCATCCCATTATGAGAATGGCACTACATAATGGAATGAACAGATTAATACGTTTTCTGTTGTTGTTGTCTTCTAAATGGTAAATGTCTTATAAATTTACAACTGTGCAACAAAACTGATATGTTTCTCTTTGTACCACATATTTCAGAGGCATTTTTCTTAATTCCTAAATCTCCATGGGCAGGCAGGTAGACTGCTCATTACTGGAGACTGTAACCACGCACCACACACGTGGGGTGGCGAATGATATGTGGACATCACATATAACATCAAAATCGTTTTGTCACCCTAAGCTGGTTTATGTATGCCTGACAGGCAATTATTCAGTTATGTTCAGGCTTTCTGATAAGAGGCTGGCACTGAATGACTTAATTAACATAATTATTTATATGAATTTTAAAAATATCACTGCAATCAAGAAGGTACACAGTCCGTACATTTGGTATTCATGTAGTCTTGGAAAGTGTTGATTAAACAACATGAATTTATATCTGAATTTATAAAGGAAGGAGGTTAAACAACAAGATACCCCACAAAGATGTCACTTGGATCAAAGTGTTGAGCAGTTCTTTGACAATAACAAACATTTTTAATAAACATAATTTCAGCACAAATGTGCAGAGGAAGAACAAACAAATGGTTAGAGTACTAGATTAGGTCATGCATGCTTCAACTCCTATCCAGAGTGTTCTCAAATAACCTCAGGCAAATTGCTTATGGCTAGATGCACAAATCATTTCAGTTTCCCATGTGTCTTGGGTAGCCACCCAGCTGCCAGCAAATCAGATCATTAAAACTCCCATTCTTCCAGTAAGCACCACTGAAAGGTAAGACAGAACACATTCCAAGGGAAAGGAGGATAAGCAAAGAAAGCACTTCTGATTGTTGTCCCTCCCTTCCTTCATTCCAGGTGCTTTCACCTGCTTGCTTCCATCTCTAAATGTTCAGTCTGGCAACCATAGGAAGCATTCAGCAATTACTGAGTTAACAGAATGAGACACAAGCAGATCTGAAAGTATATGATGTGTGGGGAAAGGGAGGATGACATAGAAAGAAATATAATTTACTCCAAATATGTATATAGTGTCCTTAGAGATCATCTAGGATATCCTACTTGGACTTCAGATGCTTTTGCAGTATGAAAAGTCTCCTGTCTAACCTACAAGATCTTTCATGTGCTCAAGCAGTCGCTCCACATGCTGGTGTAGTGTCCATAGCCCAGAGAGCAACCTGACCAATGTGTCACTAAGGATGCACAGGCAGTAGTCCAGGCTGTTCCAAGCAGGTCAAAATAGGGACCCATGGTCAAAAAGTGCCTTAGATTACTTCACAGAGTTTGAAAGTACCAACTCTGTAAACACACCATACAGGAGAATGGTGATAAAATTATGGAATCTCTCATTGTACTGAAGTGTGCTGAATTTTGTCAGAAAAGAAGCAAACTACCAATCTGAAAGCAAGGGAAATAGTTATCCTTTTCAAAATGGACAAAAGTACACAATCTGAAGAAATGACAAAAACCATGATATTAGAGAAACTTTCAGGCAGAAGTAAATGCACTGTTCAGTGCCTGCCTTTCACTGTTCCTATCTACACTAAAGAGTAACTGAATTGCATTAAAATTTTAGGGGGAAAAAAGCATTTATTACTTTGGATGTGGAACTTATTATTCACTGTGAGTATTGTCAAGCTATTAGAGGAAAAGACAACCTAATGCTGAAATTGAGAATATTCAAAGAATCAGATGAAACAACATGATTAGCTGTAACAGATAGTTAATCATTTATTGACAATACCATCATATCACATTCACAAACTGAATACTAACATGTGAGATGTGCTGATTGCAGACATTCTCTTGAAGACACTACTTTGAAGTATACTTCAGACACAGTCCAGATTTAGAAATTGTATATAAAAATTTAGTCACAAGAAATGAAAACACCATCTAGTGTTAAAAAAACTGTTGACAGAACTGTAAAATCTACTTCTGAAGACAAGACTCCAGTCAGAACACACATAACTAAGAGTTCCAATGTAAGAGGTATTTCTTTCTTAGATGAGACTTAAAAGAACAGGGACAATAAAAAAAAAGTGTTGTAGGAAACATATATTTTAAAGGGAAATATGATTTCAATATTGATAGTCTGTGAAAAGATTGACCCTCTGCCCCCATTACCCTTTTCAGCAGTCCTGAAGTTTGTGTCACTGTACTGAAAATCATATCAGCTCAGTAGTTTTTCTGAAAATTCATCTGAGGAGTAGAAAGAATTTTTTTTTAAATCAAATATGTGAGGTGACCTGACTGACAATGTAGCCAGGAAAGCTCCAGGGAGCTGGTTCAGGAGAGCCTACAGGATCATGTGGGATCAGGGAGAGGGAGAGGAGGAACAGAGAAAATCAACCTACAATAGCAGCACCATCAGTCATGAAAGGACTCCTTGAATTTTTTCCCAGAGCTGTGTTACAGTTAATGGAATAAATAGAGTAGAACCATGTGGTACTCCATTGTTACGATTACAAGGGATTAATACTTGAATAAAAAGGTGAAAATATTGTCACTGAGTCAGCCACAAAATTAATTTAGCCTGCTATTTTGTCTATGATGGAAATCATCAGCAGTGCTTAAGGGAGGAAGGTAAGAAGAAATAGGAGAAGGATAAAGTGACCCTCCCCTGCAACACAGTTTTACTTTCTGTAATTTGTGATTGCAGCTGGATCACAATATTTAACAACCTCAAACAGCCAAAGCTATTTCTCTTGAACTTCTCTTACTTATTCCAATTCGTATTTTTGGTATCCAATATATTGTAGCAAGGAGTTCCATTATTCAATTGTTTCTTGTATGAAAAAGCATTATTTTTTTTTTCTTTAAAACCCGCTGGAGGTCGATTTAAAAAGATGCCTTGATTCTAGTACAAGAAGTAGTAGAAGGGAGAATGAACTTCCCCTTTTTCATGCTATTCTTGGATTATATTAAGTTCTCTGGATAAGGAATTAGTTGGATTCAATAACATTGACTTCCATTTAAAACAATTAATTATTACACCTTAAAATTAAAAGATTAACCTTTTTTATCTGCCAGCTAATCCCATAAGATTCTTCCCACAAACCCACACTCTGGAACAAATACTTGCATTGAAGTGTCGCCTGTGCTGCTGTGCTAAGACTAATATGGCTTTCATTAGGCTCAGCCTCCACCATCAAAGCTGCTTAAGCAAATGGATTCCATGCTATCTAAATAATTTTCATTAAAATAGCCCTATTAATCAAGATTTATTTTAATGAAACGAGGGCAGACAACACAACCCAAGAACACGGGTAATTTGCTGTTACATAATCCGCTACACTCGACAATCTGTTGTGAGGGATCTGTGGCCAAAGGGACAACTCCAAGGAGCATACCACAAATGGACCCAGAAGAAGTTGTCCTAACTCAATCAATCTTCAAAATTGGCTGTAAATACCTTCCTAAGAAATAGCCCCATTAACTGAAGTCAATCATGGAACATTACTGAAAAGCATTACAGGATTTAAAGTGGGAGACTTAGCAGGCCCAGTGTTTGTAAGGCCTTTTCACCTGTGGACTTGCTGTTTTCTAGGATTCTCCTGATGCACAAACAGCCTGCAAAAACTATATACTGCCAATCAAGAAAGTCAGTACAGTAGTTAAGAAAGGTATGAGTATCATCTGGTCTTTATTATGGATTTTCTCTTATGAAACCCATGCAAAAGCAATTTGTACATATTCAGTAAACTGTATCTGAGATGTTCACAGTTTTCTTATCTTTTGGAAGCAGTAAACCTGCTCATATGAGCATAAGAACCCCTGTAATGAGTTATACTGACACTCCAAGCAGGAGCTGGACTCAACAATTCTGATGGGTTTCTTCCACCGCAGTATATTCTACAGTTTTATGAATTTGTTATGGTTTTCTGCCTTTGGCAGTGTCTGACAGTGAATGTAATGCCTCCTGTGCCCTACAGCATCAAATTCCATTGCATAAATAATCACCTTCTTTGACTATTTTCAACTGCCAAAATATTGAAAAAAGACACTAAAAAACTCCTTCAACATTCACCTTTCTCATGCCACTCACAGTTTTCATACCTCCCTTAAAACACATCTTTTCTGGAAAGCACAGTCCTAACCAACACAGCCACCCTCTGGTGGAAGCATTTCCTCCTGTTGTCACCTTGCCTGTATCTGTTCCTCTCTCTCAGGCAAGGTTTGGCATCCAGGTCTTTCACTGGATGATGAGGTTAAGCTGTTCAACTTCCAGAGAAAGCTCACAGCTCCATTTTCTAAAAAAAGAGGGAATTCTCTGGCAAAGGAGAAACTTATCACTCTCTAGCCAGCTGGCTACTTAAAAGCTTCATGCTTCCCCTTTTCACTCCTGCCCAACATAAATCTTCAGTCATGAGTAACTCTGAAATCTTTCCTTACATGAAAATGAGGAGGCGATGGATGAGCCTTGGAAGAGGGCATTCCACTTGGTTACAGCCAAAAGACATCTGAGAATCTGGAGTGAGGTAGTGTGTTAATATTAATTTTTGCATTGGATTGGCATTAAACACACATTTTCCAGGTTCAGACAACTATATTACTCTGCTTTGGGGTTTGTTGTGTTTTTTTCTTTTCCCTGAAATAATTTGTATTTCTTTCCATGCTCTCTAATTTCAACACGGTTTTTCAAATAGTTCAATGTGGCTTAGTAAAGTAAATTCAAGTCTGTAGTGTAGCAAAATCTTGTTTGTATATTTACTTAATAATTGTTTACATGACATAAGGATTTTAAGGAATAAAGAAGTTAGTCCAACTGAATGAGATTGATTTTTCTTCTCCTTAATTTTTTTGGTTTTTTCAACAAAGAGAAAACAAAAAAACAAATATAGAATGTTCAGTACAAAGGCTCCCTGAATTTTTTGTGCCCAAAACTGTTAAACAAAGTGAAAACAAACAAGCAAAAAATGAAACAGAATTATGAATAAGGCATTGTTTGTCAAGCATACAATATTATTATGCCAATTGCTCTCACTGGAAAGCAAAAATATCACTGAATCTTGCCCATACTTTTTCTCTCTGGACCACAGCCACCAGCATTAATACAAAAGAAGCATAAAATCAGGTTTATTCCTGTTTTTAATTATAAATGAAGCTTCAAACTTTTTTTCCTCTCAGAAGAAAATATATCCTTAATTCACTGCCTATTCATGATGGTATTAATTTGACAGGAAACAGCACTTTCCTGTTTTAGTTGACAACGAAAAAAAAAGACTGTTTTGAAGACCTTGGTCTCTAGAGCTGGATAAAATATAGGAACCATATCAACTGCCCCCAGATTCAAGAAATTACTCATTAAAACTTGGAATCATGTCAGTGTTTCCATATCAAAGATAACATCACTAGACTAACAAAGTGAATTGAGTGATAGTACCTTAAGGTAAATAATTATGCTTCATTTCTTCCTTCATCTTTCATATGCAATATCTGAAATAATTTGTAATGTAAGAGGGAGGTGGAAAAGGGTCATGAAGGAAAAATCTTAAATATCAGCAGAATATACACAATGTCATATCCACACATCAATAATATGAAAGGAGAATGATACCTTGAATATCATTAATTCCAAGCCTGGATTTCCATAAAATGATGACAGATTGCTGTTTAAAGCCACAATGTTCTCCAGCAGTGAAAGTGTCTTGGAGACCTGCTGTTTCTAAAATTTCCAGATTTTTGACAACTGTGTTGTAAGAACATTTACTAAACTCATTAGTTTTACGAAGTGTTTTTAACAAATCTAATGCTCAACTATTTTTAAAATGTGGCTTTTAGAGTGACCTTTAATCTCCCATGGGAAATTAGAAAATGGAGAAGTTATTGGAGGAGGAGATCCAACAAAATTACAATCACGACAAGCTTGAATTACACCATGTAATTGAATCTATTCAGAAGCCAAAAATCAATGCAATCAGCCAGAAGTATACCAAATGTGACATTCATTTTTTCTGCTTTATCAAGCTTAATTGATGTCTTAGGAACTAAATAAGAGTAATAGGCAGCCTTATGGTAGAAGCCTCCAGAGATATTTCAAGTGGCTATTCATAAAAGCTTCAAATAATTCATAGATTTCACTGTCCGTTGATGCAGTGATAGAATAACTATGTTGTTTTTAAATACCACATGCCCTGGCATTAATTTCACCCCCATTCCCCCAGGCTTCCTACTGAGAGAGGTAACAGGCACAAATTCATCTAGCTGGCATATCCTGAATTAGAGAAGCTCTTGACTTGTCAGTATCGTTTTGGACAGAAAGTTAACATGTCATGGCTAACAAGCTAACACTAGTGACATTTCTTGGCATTGCCATACACAGTTTGTCATAATGCATATGCATATATAAAAATACACAAATATATAACAGAATTCAATAAAGGAGACTATATAGTAACTTAGTAACATGGGGAATATTTCATAATAATGCTTTATGCCCCTATCTCTCTGATCATATCCAAAGTGATGCAACAAGGCCTAAGCTACAGTGATACAAGGAACACCAAGATGATCACACTACAGTGTTGATGAATCTGAAATTTACCCCCAAAAAATAAGCAATACAGAATGATGTCCTGAAAAGTGTACTGAAAAGTGGCACTCTACTTTTTGATTCTTTAATTATAATTTAATATCAGTATTGCAGAAAGTAGCTGTGATAAACAAATCTTATTCTAAGAGTACTACTGGTCTACCATAAGTACTAAGAGTATTCCAAGAATGTTACAAATATCTCTTGGATATTTGATATGAGAATTTCAAAGGATATATGGAAATGAGATGACTAAATTTCATCTTCTCTCTCTCAAAATTTTCTGTCATTTCCTGAAACCAATGCTCTCCTCTTGCCAAGAGGGGAGATGCAAGGTAATGATGCAAAACTTTCAGAAATGCTAGAATTTATATTAGAAGGGAAAAAATATTTGTCCTTCTTCACAGGTTTTTAAGGCTCCATCTATACGGCTAAGAAATCAGACAAATTCTGTGGTGCCTTTTAAAGTAGACTCTAATTTCAGCATATTTGCTATCAGTATCATTTTAATATACAGAAGACTCGAGCTATCTGAAAATGGCTTGAGTAGTAGTGTATCCAAGCTGGTGGGCAACAGAAATGTTTACCCTGGTGAGGATTTCTTTACATTTGAACTGTCTACAACTCACAGCAGTAATCCTGTCAGAGCTGAAGAAATGTTTGGACAATGATCTCAGGTACCTGGTGTGATTCTTGGGACTGTCATCTACAGGGCCAGGAGTTGGACTTTGATGATTCTTGTGGATCCCTTCCAACTCAGAATATTCTATGATTCTATGATTCTACACACATACAACCACATGCCCACATACACATATTCTTTAGAAGAGACAACCTTATGTCAAACAGCAGAAACATTTTGACTTTTCCTTATCTTCTGCTGTTCTTTGGACCAAAGTATATGTAGAACACTTGCTAACATAAACAGTTCAGAGGACTTAGAACTGCGTTTCTGGAGAAATTTTTAATAACACGAAATAATTAATGCAGTTCTGTTCCACTGCAAATTGTACTGAAATTATCAGGGATAACAAGAGGCACATGTAGTCTAAAAGCACTGGACCAGACAGGGTAGGATCAGTAAAATAGACCAATTCCAAACAGCCTGCTTAACATGTAATAAAGACACTTATTCTGCCAAGTTGGAGGGTTTTTAAAAAAAAACATATTTCTGAAATACATGAAAATCTCATAGTTTGTCATGCAAATAGATTTCAATCTATATGTTTTTCATTAATCACAGATTCACAGTATCACAGGAGGGTTAGGGTTGGAAGAGAGAACTGGAGGTTATCTGCTTCAACCTCCTTTTTTAAGCAAGGTCCCCTACAGCACATTACTCAGGATTGTGTCCAAATGGCTTGTGAATATCTCTAGGGATTGAGATTCCACCACGTCTCTGAACAACCTGTTTCAGTGCTCAGACACACGTGTAATGAAGTTCTTCCTCATGTTCAGGTGGAACTTCCTGTGTTCCAGTTTTTCCCACTGCATCTCATCTTATTGCTTGGCATCACTGAGAAAAGCCTGGAGCCATCTTCCTGACACCCTTCCTGCGGGAATTTGTACACATTGATAAAGACCCCTCTCAGTCTTTTCCAGGCTAAGCAGGCCCAACTCTCTAAGCCTTTCCTCATAAGAGAGATGCTCCAGTACTCCAATCATCTTTGTAGCCCTTTGCTGGACCTGCTCCAGAACCTCCATGTCTCTGTTTTACTGGTAAGCCCAGAACTGGGCCCAGCACTGCAGCTGAGGCTTCATCAGGGAACCAGAGGGGCGGGATCACTTCCTTCAGCCTGCAGGCAATGCTCTACCTAATGCACCCCAGGATACCATTGGCTTTCTTGGCCACAAGGGCACTGCTGGCTCATGGACAGATTGTTTTTCACCAGGACCCTCATAAGAAATATTCCATGTTGTTCACATGTATCAGGTCCCTAGACAGAAATAGCCAGAAAATATTTCTGGATGCTGGAAGTTTAATACCTTAATCATATTACTCAGTCACCAAACCCAATTAAAAAAAGTAACACCTACTTATATTTCTGTTACTTTACCAGCTTTGGTTAGAAAACGACTTGTACTTGCATTAATTCATTTAAGCAATTACTTTTATTTGTGCAGAGAATTTTAGCTCAGTCTTTGAGAACTATGCAGGCTTAGATTTAAAATCTAGCAATTGCCAAGACCACCTGTTTATATCTCCTCTCCTGCAGCATAATCTTATCTTCTGTGAAATATGTTACTGCATTTCTCCCTAGGCATGATCTAGATAAGATTTGCCAGCCTTGGAAGAAACCCCATTTTCAAATTCCAGTTAGCCCCAGATACTGTTATTTCTGTCATTTCCACTGCATGACAATCAGCTAAAATATCATCCACCATCTCAATCAACTTTACGGCATGGCAGATGAATGTTAATTAGTCATTACTTTTGCTGAAAGGAAGAGGGGTTGATGAATCAAACCTCAAGGTATCAACATCTAAACACAAAATCTCTTAAATGAGTTAACACTGCAAAATGTTAGAAAGAAACAGACTACAAGAGACAGATCCTTCCAAGAAACCTTTAATTTTGTGTCTCATAATTTTTGCATATACAAAACAGCATGGAAGTTCTTAATTACACTTTTATTAGTACACCGATATAGTTCAGTAAAAATCAGTACAGAGATATCCCCCCATGTGCCCCAGCACCCTGATTCAGTGAAGATGTCACTCTTATGACAATGAAAGCAATCAGTTTCATGGCCTGTACTAATTAGCCTATTTGAGAAGTATGTCATTCTACCTTGGGCTGTTCAATCGTGTCTCAATCACCTTCAGCTTCTGCTCTGAGTTTCCCAGAGTACTGCATAACTCTGATGTACCAGCTGCAGCCTGTACAAGCTACACAGGTTTTCTCTATTAGCACTCCACATTATAAGAGAATTTTGGTTGGATCAAGACCTGGAAGTGCATAACATCTGAGAGATATACTCCCACTCCTGAAACTCTCAGTCTGTCTCAGATGTGAACTTTGGAGATTCCTGAAAATGGTTTGTATAGTTGAAGAAAAAATTTCAAGGGACTTAATGCTAGTGAAAGACTGAAGCCCTACTCAACCTTCTTATACCTCCTCCTCCTTCTGATGTTCCTTAGTCTCCATGATGCCTCACATTTATGAGACTGCCAAGGGCACAGCATGTATAAAGAGGATTTTTTATGCCAGGGTCCTTGCAAGCAGCAGACATGCCTTAACCAACCTTCCACTCTTTTTCTTTTCAAAAAATATCTGTAATTTGCAATCACTTTGTTGTATATATAATGTCACATTAAAGCTCCTTTACTGGCTTCTGGAGAAGAAGAAAAAGAAAAAGCAACCTGCATAAAAGAGACTCACTGCAAATCAGATACAAGTCCAAGTTATTTTAAAATATAAAATTAATTTTCTTTTCATTCTTTTTTTTTCCTCCCTCCAATTAACAGCTAATCTCATCCATATAGCTGCAGGCTCCAAACTGGTATATGTTGTGATTCACTAAGAAGTATTTGGAAAGTTTTTTTCTTATAATTACAAGATATAATTACTTTGGAGTTTTTTTAGAAACTTCCATGATTAGCAAAGCTTGTGGTAATTGTAGACATAGCATTTATATTTTTAATAAGCAGAAAACTTTTATGTTCAAATAAAAGAATTAAATCCACAAAACCTAAGCAATTTATGGCTTAGAAGCCCCTGGAGTACATTTGAGAGATACGAAAGCAAGACTTCAGGACCATCAGCTTTTTTAAATTGAAAATAGGCAATGATATTTTGGTTATTAGCATCAACCTGCATTGCATACATGCAGGAAAGGAAAATATTTCCTGGGAGAAAATAAAATAAAATATAGAAAGACTCAAAAGGTCTTTCTTTAAAGAAAGGTTAAAACTTTATATGATTCATTGCCTTGAACTCAAAGAAGAGAAATAGAAAAAAAAAATCCCTTTTCTCCCCCAGCAAGGAGCTGAGGAGCAGCAGCAGGCTAAGGGTAAAAGGAGGCCATGCTGGAGTGTAGTCTGTGGCCTAAGACTAGACATATACTAGGGAGAGAAAAATTTTTGGGGTATGGGATCTCAGCTTTCTCCATTAGTAGCCCACTAGCATTGCCCCTCACATGCATTTTGGCAGTGACAACAAACCATGAGTACAGGCCAGCAGTTAGCACAGTCAGGACCAGTGCCTTCAGCAGCCCTGACTTGTAAGGCAAGAACCCTTTTGCACCCATGCAAACAGTTCAGTTGTAGCTGTCCCCAGTGGCAGCCAGGGTTTCCAGGAATACTCCTCTTACAATGACAGAGAATGTCCCAGTGCTGAGCACAGAGCTGTGCAGGAACACTAACAATGTGCAATACCTAGACTGTATTTCAGCATACTCTGAAGAGTCCTCCAAAACAATGCTGACCTGATCCTAAAAGTCAATGCACTACATCAAAGTAACATGCAGATACAAAAGGTGGAAACAGAGTTCCTCCCTAAGATAGTTGATTTCTCTTGGACTTTCACCTCAGCTCAGAAATGAATCCACACAGCCATATTACTTCAAGATTTGAGCTGGCTCAAGGGAAGAGACGGTAAAATGCAGATCGACAGAAGATTTGAGCACTGGGAAGTCCAGAGCTAGGTGGTTCAGCTGAATGTACAAAAGTGCTACAAAATATCATATGTTGAAATAAAAGACATTGAGTGCCAGTGTACAGGCAGCACTTCTAGGAGTAGCCAATCCATCTCGTCACCAAAAACTATCATGCAGGTTTTCTTTCTTAAGCAAATGGAAAATTATGGAGTAGAAAACTACAAAAGAAAATAATACCATTATATTAAATTCTGATGGCTTATAGGCAACTTGTCTGGGCAACAAAGCCTAAACTTCTAATTCATGTAGGGTTTGTGAGTTTTTCAGTCTTCTATTTACTGCTTGGACAAACGAGGAAGCAGAGGACAGGTTGAAATGATTCATAGTCTGCACCTAGACTTCATAGAATCATTTAAGTTGAAAAGACCTTTGGGATCATTAAGTCCAGTCATTAACACAGCCCTGAAAAGCCAAATGCTAAACCATGTTCTCAAGTGCCACATCTACATGTCTTTTAAAATCTTCCAGGGATAACGAAACAACCACTTAACCAGACAGACTGTGCCAATGTTTGACAACTCTTTCCATGAAGAATTTTTTTCTTAATATGCAAACTAACCTGACCCCAGCACAATTTAAGGCCATTTAATCTTGTGCCATCACTTGTTGCCTGGGAGAAGAGGCCAGCACACACCTTGTCTTAACCTTCTTCCAGGAAGTTGTCAAGAGCAAAAGGTCCCACCTGAGATGCCTTTTCTCCAGGCTAAACAACCCCAGCTCCCTCAGTTACTCTTCATCAGACTTGTGCTCCTGAGCCTTCACCAGCTTCATTATTTGTCCTTCTTGTTGTGAGGGTCCCAGAACTGGACACAGGACTCAAGGTGTGGCCTCACCAGTGCCAAGTACAGGAAGACAATCACTGCTCTGGTCCTGCTGGCCACACTGTTGCTGATACAAGCCAGGAAGTCTTTGGCCTTCTTGATGACCTGGGCACACTGCAGTCTCACATTCAGCCATCTGTCAAAGAGTATTCTCATTTTTTTTTCTTTCTGGTAACTTTCAAATCATCCCCAAATGTGTAGGATTGTGGGGACCATGTCACAGGTTGAAGTGTACTACAGGAGAATCTAACAACTGCTGATAGCTGGCTTTCAATTTAATTAGCAACCCGAATACTTCTCAATTGCATAGATCTAATTTCAATGCAGCAAATGACAGTTCTACTATTGAATTATATGAGGTGGATTTCTTCAAGGTAATCAGACGGTATCAAACCTTTGCATGAGTATGTGTGTCCACAGTTACATCTCTCCTCTGCAAAACTAGGTGATATCTCAGAATCAAGAAATAAAAATAGTAAACATTAACTTCAGTGTGCTTTGCACAACCCAGAAAACAAAATTACAGACTCTGAAGGAAATAGAAACAATGAGAAAAACCTAAAAAACATTTTTGAAGTTAGTTTCTCAGAAGAAATAAATGGAAAGATAAGGAAAAAACACCTAGATATATGAACCAGCCTATCTAGAAAGAGCATGTCTACATTTGCATCAGACATTTGCAGAGAAATAAACGTAGATGAATACAAGAATTTATTACTGTGGAGTTTTTTTTATTCTTCATCTTGACACAACAGGGAACTGAAATGCTTTACCTTCTTTCTCTCTATCTTTTTGTTAACTGTTCTTGGCAAAAGTTTCTGTGAGTTTTATGCATGATAGAGGCTGAGTGTGTCTGAAATTGATAAAGGCTCTACAGTAATGTATACTTGCAAGACAGGTTGTCTGTGAATATATTTTAAAGGAAATCTTATCACCAAAATGTCAGTGGTGTCCTGGTGTTATTCTGTTCTGCCACGGCACATTCACTGCAGCACCAGAAAGATACTCGCCAGGGATTCAAACTTTAAGCAGAGACACGGAAAAGAAATATGAACACTTTACAGATTCAGATAAACAAAGTTACTTCCCTGGACATTGTAGACTTAAATAAAATTTGGAACTGAAGTTTTCATTTAGATACTGTCAGACAAAGACCCAAATAATTAAGTAAAAAAAAAATTTAAAAAATCTCCAGCATGCTGTTGTGTAAATAAGTTGCAAATTGCACAGGTTTACCTACAAAATAAATACAATACCTTCTTGGTTCTGCCTTATTTTAGATGCATCCTCTTTTCTTGCAAAAAAATTGCCTGTACAACAGAAATATATATTTCAGCAGGGGATAGTTGACATACTGCGAGTAATAAGAACAGAATAAAAGATTGTTACTTAATTTTTAAAACATTCTAGAATATTTCTGTGAGAGAGGGCTACGTTGGAATGCAGCTAAGCCTAACAACTATGCTGTAGGAGGAAAAATGTGAGGACCATCATTATTTTTAGCTAATATATAACACATCAATCAATCACTAGTCTGTTGCTGGGGGCGATATTATCTCTAGACTTGTCACTTATCCACTGGCTTTTATTTTAAAACTGTATTAAGTCTAAGAGAAGGACTTATAAAGAAATGAATGTATTTTGCATCTTCTACTATGACTCCCTGAATGCTCTAGGCAAATAAAAGACTGCTGTTGACATTTTTCATGGGGAATTTTTAGAGCATGAATTAATATGACAAAGCAATAGAAAACTTTTTATCTCAAGATCACCTGTTTAAGTGCAGTAATTTGAAGTTACCTGAAATAAACCCCAGCAGTCATTTTGGAGAAAAAATATTTACATTTTTACACATTTGCATCAAGGGTAAATGACATTACAAATCCATTTTCTGGATTAGCTCAAGTATCTGGACTTATGAGTCTCACTCAAGCAAGAGGATATGCTGAAGTTCAGAGAATGGGTGGGGGTAAAAATAAAAAAGGAGAGACATTGGAACGAAATAAAATGAACACGACAGATGTCTGGGACACACTAATGTTTCGGACAGTAACTTCTCAAAATGTCTAAGCAAGGACTATATTGTGCCTAAGCCATTCACTGTGTATCTGTCTTCTCAAGATCTGTCATCTTCCAATGTGTACAAAACCAGCATTCCTCCACCAATTTCTATTAAAAATCCCTACTGAACCTGTTCTCTCGGAGTTCACAGAACACAAAAAGTTTACTTAAATTGTTATTTCTCATAGCTCCTTTCTTAGAATATCTTCTCCAGGAGATCAATTTTGAGACCTCCCCAAATAAGGATGTGGAAGGTTGGGATTTGAGCTGGTCTGTCATAACAGACAGTGATAATTACAAAGCTTTGGGGGGTAACTGAATTTTATTGTTTTTGTGGGTAACTATGGCACTGTGAGCAAGAAGTACAGAAGACACACAGGAGAGCAGATGTTAGCAGTTCTGCTTGTGCAGTGGGAAAGATGCTGTCTTGAGTGGCTGCTCTCAGAATTATTCCCAGTTTGTTTTTGTTCCTTCATCCAACAAGTAGCAAATAAAAACTCCATCAGCATCCCAGGAAGCAGAACACCACTTACTGGGCAAGTGCTTCTATCAGGAAAATGTGCAAAAAACAGAACTCTAGCTACCAGCTTTGGGGAGTGCAGTCCCTGCAGGAGACAGCATTTCAGACATGCTTTGCTCTTCCACATTTCCTTATTGATTGGTTTGGACATCCCAGAACTTAGTGTACTGGCAGCTGTCAACCTCACCTTGCTCCAAACTGAAATTAGCTTTGCAAATTCTGGTTTTGGAGACAGGCTCTGAGGCTCAGGCTTTTGTATGCCACATGTCACAACACTCAACTTCTTTCATTTGAGCAAGATTTAAATTGTACACTTGTTATTCCACAATTTTTTTCCTCAAATTCACATACACAGCTTTAGACAGAAAATTCATTTTATAATCTGCTTTTAAAGGCTCTTTTTCATCATTTGAGGTCATGTCCTAGAGAAACTGCAATTCAGTTAAAAATATACAGCTATACACGTATGCAGAAAGTCCCCGTCTTGACTGAGTTATTTAAAATATTAATACAATAAACACAGAACATTAAAAATGAAGCCAGCATCATTTGGGGCTATCTTTGCATATTTTATAGCTAGATACATACTTCTCTCAGGCAAGACCGTCTAAAATTCATTAAAATCCTCATTTACTCACAGGAACTGTTTCACTCTTAGGACATCATATAAACAAAGAAAAACACCCACACCAGATTATTTAACACATCATAGAAGAGGAATGTCTCCCAGTGTGAAATGTTTCTCATCTGAGTTACCATATGCCTCCTACTCCTTATTCCATTTCTCCATCTCCTCTAGCATAAACATTTCCATCCATTAACAACCTTTCAAATTCTTTACACTTTAAATATTGTATAGCAACACATGTAAACAGAAATCTACGTTACTTTTATTGCACTCTTGGTACAAATTCACAGCACCTGACAGGAAAATCTCAGCTCAGTGTAGGAAATACGTACCTGCTCAGCTGCAAAATTTTATATGCAATAAATCCTGTCAAATGCTATATAAACCTCTACATTAAGGTAGGAATATTATGTTAGAGCATTTTCTCTGATTTCTCTTCCTAATTTCCTTCAAAGTCTCTTTAATATTTAAAGAAAAAAAAAAAAGTCAGGTGTAGAAAGAAACTGTATTAACTACCTGCTATCTTAAATGCAAAATAGGGCAGCTACAGAACATTCCTGGGCTTGACAGGCTGGAGCCTAGCCAATAAAATGAATGAAGTCCTATTAAAGTGAATGTGCCTGACTCCTTCCCAGTACCTAAGTAATGGAGAGAAAATAGGCAAACTGCTGTTTCAGAAGCCTCTTAAGGAGGCACTAAAAACCTTAATCTGTGTCAAGAGCACAGAGTGTCTGGTTAAGTGGGTTTTTTGAAGGGACAGTTAGTTTTCACAAGAAGATTTATTTTTCTAATAAATATTTTTTAGATTCCTTTTCTCAAGAATTAAACTCAATCCACCACAAGCCCTAAACTTTTACTTCTGATTTGTTAAAGTCCAGTCACAGTGCAACTGATCCAGAAATTGTCTTTTGTGTCAGTTCAGCATCAAACAGCATTTCCTCTGCCAATGACAATGAAGTCAGTGCAAGGTGTGGAATAGACCCTAGAGGATAAGCTCTCCATCACTGATTTCTGAAGATGATGCTATCTGGTTCATGTCAAATGCGCCATCATGCAGAAATCTGTCTACACAGAGACCAGGAGCCTTAACGTTAGCGCCTCTCATCAGAAAGTGAAGGCTAATATTGTGACAATCAGGAAGCTTAACAAGAAAGCAAGATTCAACACATTTTAAGAATGCAAAATATTTTAACTTTTTCAAGTGAATGATTGTTGTGACATTTTTGAGCCAGAGTTTTTGTGTGAAATCTTTCATTGTGTTTTTTTTTAATCACAATAACTTTACATGCAAAAATACAGTGAAAAAAATGCATTTCTTTTAAATTCAAATTTGCTTCAGGTTGGCACCTCCAGATCATGCTCAGATTTGGTCCTAAGATATCTAGAAATCTGTGCCATCTCACAGGCCTAATGTTCTGAAAGTGCAAAGGTTGTGATTTTTTTTTTTTTTTTAATGCTAAAAACTAAATTTTGGATTGCATCTCCGAATTAGTCACTAAAAGCTTTGCATAAGTCCTGGCATGTGTATTGAAATGTGCTGTGTAAAACTCTGCATGTTTCTATTGACCTTGTTGATAATACTGATAAATAACTAAGAAAAAAAAAGAAACAACAAACCAATCAAAACCCTACAAACTTATTTCAAAAAAAAAAGAATGTTTCTACTAAATTGGTAATGCATAGGAGATGAATATTTTTTATAAAACTTTTGTTTTCCTAGGTTATAAATAGCTATCATTAAATTTAAAATCAAGACTATAAACAATAATTGGATCTGTAAACATGCAATTTCCATTAAATTTTGATTCACATTTCCTTAAAACACTTTCTCCATGATTTAAAGACTCATTTTATTTTCAGTTTCCACAAGTCCCCAGTGAATTTTTATTAACTAGCATAACAAAGAGCTCACAAAAATATAAATTAAAAATATCTTAAGAGGAAGGTCTCACTTACTCCAAGATCAGAAAGTAAGCACCAGACACTTTTCACTGTCTAAAATTAAATACTGAGATCCTGAATATTTCAACGGCTGTTTTCAGCAGGATTTCTCAGTTTTGAACAGGTTTTATACTGAAGTTGCTGTAGTCCTATCCTGTGTTATATACAGTAGAACAAAGCAGTGGTGCATTTTCTCTTGAGCCCGCAGTATAAGCAGAAACACAAAAATCAAGCTCAAAACCAATCACTATAAAATGTCATAAAATAGCTTATTGAAAATTAGGGGCAAGAAGTGGCAAAGTCAGAAAAAGTGACGTATAGAAAAAGATGTGTCATTGCAAATGGCAGCAAAGACCTGCACCCTGGTATCACCCCCATCACTGCTGTGGAACCATTTGGCCACCATAGACAGCAAGGAAGAAGCTGGGCCAGAACAACCCCTGGATAAACCAAGGTGATTTGGGCCTTCTTGATGATATCTCAGTTAAGGTGAGTCAACTTTATTGTTATTTTAATTATTAAAAAGTGAGTTCTAGCGTTCTCTAAATCATATGGAGAAGCTTGGCATAAGTTTTCACATGGTTTGCCTCTGTGAAGTATGTGTACAAATGGTGTATATGTATCATACTCACAGGACACGTGCTGCACAGAGAACCTCCACAAAGTGCACTGTGCACTTTGCAAAGCCCAGATGCAATGTCTCAGTGGATATCTGTTAGAAGCTCTGCGTTAGAGTCCCGTACTCCGTGTTCCAAGTTCCAAGTTCGGTGTTCCACGTTCGGGCACCAGATGTTAGAAGCTCTGCAGGACGAGGAGCACGGATCCCAGCAGGGGGGAGAGAGAGAGACAATCCAAACCAATATGGCTGATAAATGAACTCCGTTTATTAGCAGTCCAAAGGCACTTATATAGTACACCAGCTTGTCAGCCCCTAAGTGGCTTAAAGCTTATCAAGACACATTTCTATTTCTACATAATTGGACTTACATTGGCAAGTTTCCACAGTCTTGTTATGATCAAAAGAATTCAGTGCTCATCTCCCTTGTTCACTCCTGGATAGCACAGCTGCAAGTTTTTCACTCCCGCGCTCTTTCTCAGGCCTGTTTGTTTCCTTCACACAGGGACTTTCCCATGGAAAGTTTTTCTCACACACAAGCCTAAAAACTTCCAGGCCTATTGCTTGCACAGTTCTTTTATTGATCCCAATAATTCTATTTCCCAACAGATATCTGCTCTATAATTGATTGACCTGGATCAAACTTTGTCCACTACTTTCAAGATGTGAGGAAGATATCAGGTTTCAGTAGTCTTTTTACTGTTCAGGCAAAATTTTGTTCATCATCTTTTTTTTAATGTGCTGTGAATATTATATTATATTATATATAACAGTGCAATCCTAGACATAAGACTCCCATTATCATCTTCTAAGATGTAGAATAACAGAAAGGAAGCCATAACTGATATTTTGTGTCTTACATTGTTTTAAATATTATATATATAATATATATTTATATATATATAGTAATGAATGTATTATGTTGTTTAACAAGCTGTTCTTATTTATTTATTTATTTACTGTGTGTTTGGTGTGCTTAAAACTGCTATATTTTACATTCATTTACTATTTCTTTACATTTATCCCTTTTAAATTTTGAAAACTAATGGAATTAAAGATGTCCCACTATGATTTAAACAAATGCCATGTTTATTCTCCTGTATTGCTCTCATTCACTGTGGTGCAACTGAAGGGTAAGAATTAATAAAATCACCCCTAATGGAAATCCAGTATGAATCAGTACAAATACCCCTGTTTATAAACATAAAAATAAGAGTACTCTTAATTCACTGTCACAACTTTTCTCCCACGACAAAGAAAGAATAATCTTGTTTTTTGATATGATTTTAAGCAGAATTAAAAAAAAAAAAAAGATGATTAAATCTTCTGAATTGGACGTAATTTGTTATTTAAATGAAAATGCCAACTTTAAATTATCTTTTTTCAAGTTGGTGTTATATTATAGAATTCAGCAGCTTATTAAAGAGAAAACTTCCCCTTAAAATAGCATGGCTTGCAAACCTTATCTTAAACCATAAATTAATATAGTACTTTGGGTTACCAAAATTGCTAGCCATTCTCTAAGTATTAACTTGTCATTCAATTACATATTAATGAATGCCCTGTAGAATTATAGTTTATCATTTAATGTTTACAATTTATTTTCTTGCAATTTTAAAGACCATATATTATTGAAATTACTGTTATAAAAGTAGCAAGGGAACAGTAATGGTAATACATGGCCATCTTGATGTAAAACATTATGCAAATAAGTATATCCCTTTCTTAAATTTTAAAATCAAGCAGTATTTCAGTTGAGTTTTAATCATGTAGTTCAGTTAATTATGTCCTTTATAGTGCTAATATTAGTCTGTACAATTTTACTCCAGTTATGCTGGCTCCAATTTTGCTCTTTAGTTCCACTAAGTTTTTTTTTTAATTCTTCCATGTATGAAACAACTACTGTTTACAGGAATGAAATTAAAGTGTTTGCAGTAACTGCAAAGAATGTGCACTTTGTAGTTCTTTGTCACTGAGCAAACCCCAGTACTTTTAGTAATTTAAACAAGTCCATCCTAAACCTGTGCATCAAAATTTATATACATTGTTGCAGGTTACCCCTCCTGATCTCCTCTTTTCCACAGAAAACCACAAAAGGGGCAGCCTCATAGTTAAGTGTTTGTGTCAATGAGGGCAAATTTTTGTTAAAGACTCTGATTAAGCAAGACTAGCAATATTATATATGATTATTCTAATTCCTTGTTTTAATTCCAGGTCCAGTTCAAGATTCCTTATACTTAGGAATACAATTATACTTGAATATTCTAAAAATACATGTCTAGTAATAATCCATGAGATTGAAGAACAATTCTGTACAATGGCAGGAAAGTCTCTATTTTCTTTCTTTCTCCTAAAATTTTAGGCAAAACTTCAGACTTAGACTTCCTCCTGAAAATACCAATTTGGTGCATTCTGTTTTACTTAGTAACTGGATAATTCCAAACAGAGTCATTATTCAGTATAGTGTATGTTATATACTTATAAAAAGGTCTAAACTATTATTTAGCCTCTAAGCCTTTAAACACTTATATCAGCAAATATATTGATTTTTCAAACACCATAAAAATAGGTATATATTGGTACCATAAAAGCTACAATAGATTATTTTAACAGTTCAATGGAAACAATCTTGTGAATTGACAAATTTATCAGATTACATACAATTTCTTGTTTTGATTATTTTTATGAACAATTGATGATAAGACTGAAGTTTTGAATGTTCTAAGTAAAAATACTCTTAGCACTGAAACTGCTCTAAGTAGGGGTTCCATTAGAACAGTAGAGAATCATTATGCTTTCCTAGTTAGCCTTATACATGGTGAAATCTCATGTTCTCTTCCACTGTGCATTACAGTGTTCAATGTTTCTTTTCCAGATAGTAAAGTTGAATCTATAAAGTCAAGATACAGTTTAAGTTTGTAGCAAATATGTGTCGCAGCAGTTTTGGATGGCATAGTGCCGTGACCTTCCCAAAAGGCATCTCCAGGACAAAGAATCTCGGTGCAGCCACCACACTTGCACACACACGTACACACACACACATCAGATAGCTGGCAAAAACAGTCCAATGATGAATTGATGCCATGATGACTTTTTGCCTTTTCTTTTATACCCCTGTTATACCTTTTTACAACTTCTGTATTCTTAGTGCTTTTTCCCTACATTCTTGGACTTGTTTGTCAAGCTAACAGACTAAACATTTTAGAAGCTTTGTAGCTAGGGATCAGTGTGCCCCAGACCCCAAGGTCCTCTCCAGAACACATTCTGTAAACTAAGATAGAACCCTCCAGAAGAAGGTTCCTTGGGGAGGGGGAGCTCTTTCGAGCCTCTCCTTGGGGAATTTTTGATAGCTATGCTAATTAGTAACACCTTCTACAATGTCATATTGAGCATGAGAAGAATAAAGATCACTACTTTTAATTTCAGTAGTCCAGACTTCTGCATCATACAGGACATTTACTGTAACTTTGCTTGTGGAAAGAGTCAAAATCTGTTAAATGTCTGACAATGTCCTATTTTCTGTCTGAGTAAGATTTTTAACGAAGAGTAATAATTGTCACTGAAAGTATCTCTCTGCATTTGGAGAAAGCCTTCAGAGATTAATAGCTTGTCACAAAAAGCTCACTCTGGTAACACTGATCTATAAAATCAGATGTTCCAACCTACAGGCACATTTCACGCTCAATATCAAATGGGCACCTGACAGGCCCATGAAACAATATGGAAAATATCTATATTTTTACAGAATCTGTGAAGGATGAGAAATTAGTTATTGTAGTGGATTGACTTTGGCTGGACATCAAGTGTCCCCTCATGCCACTCTATCTCTCCCCTCCTCAGCTGGACATGGGAGAGAAAATATAACAAAAGTCTCTTGGGTCAAGATTAGGGCAGGCAAATATTGTTTATCAGTCACCACCATGAGCAAAACACTTTCAACTTGAAGAAAAACAGCTTCATTTATTTACAGGCAAATTAGAGTTAAATAATGATGAATAAAACCAAATCTTAAAAACACCTTTCCTCCACCCCTGCCTTCTGTCTGGGCTTAACTTCACTCCCAAATTCTCTCCCTCCTCCCCACCAGCAGTGGAAGGGGATGGAGAATGGGGATTGTGGTCAGTTCATCATACATGGCCTTTGCCATTCTTTTTTCCTGAGGGGAAGGACTCCTCACACTCTTGCCCTCCTCCTCCAGCATGGGGTTCCCCACACAGAAGACAGCCCTTTATGAACTTCTCCAATTTGAGGCCTTCCCACAGGCTTCAGTTCTTCATTAATTACTCCAGCATGGGCCACTTCCACAGGCTGCAATCCTTTGGGAACTAGCTGCTCCAGTGTTGGTCTCCTGCTGAGTCACAAGTCCTGTCAGCAAAACCGCTCCATTTTGGGCTCCTCTTCCCACTGGTCCACAGGTCCTGCCAGAAGCCTCCTCCAGCACAGGCTTCCCATCAGATCACAGCCTTCTTCAGGCACCCACTTGCTTTGGCATGGGGTCCTCTGCAGGCTGTAAGGGGACATCCTGCCTCACCATGGTCTGCACTAGGGGCTGCAGTTGAATCTCTGCACCAGCACCTGGATCACCTTCTCTCTCTCTCCTACTTGAGACCTTGGTGTCTGCAGAACTCTTCCTCTCACATATTCTCACTCTTCTTTTCTCTGGCTGCAATTTCTGTTGCACAGCTTTTTCCCTCCTTCTTAAATCTGGGGCCTGACCTTGGCCAGCAGCAGGTCTGTCTTGGAACTGGCTGGTGTTGGCTCTGTTGGACATGGAGGAAACTTCTAGCAGCTTTTTAAAGAAGCCACCCTCATAGCCCCCTGCTACTAAAACCTTGCCACTCAAACTCAATACAGTTTTAGATGAATTTAATGAAATTGTGATAACTGTAGTCAGTATGTCTTTAGGAATTTGCTCTAACCTAGACAGGCTCCTCCAGAGAATGCTACCTTTCTTTTAGATATTTATCATAGGATAAAGTAAATTGTCCTCCAAAATCTTTCAGTGTTGATTTCAGAGACAGCCTAAACAACTAATTTGGGTTAAGAGATTTACATTCTAGAAGCCTAAAGTAATAATGAATTAATCTCACTCTATTTGACATGCTTGGCATGAAACTCAACATATTCATCAAGTACTATTACAAATTAAATTTTTATCTAACAAGGTCATTAACCTTAGTGCTATTGGTTTTTGCTTCTGAGGAAAATACCGTTGACAAGTTTTAGAAAATGATACCAGTATTTATTCTACTATTTAACTCTCCCCATTCCAAGTAATGTCGGTATGCATTTTAACGCAACGGCTGACCTGATTTGAATTTTTTTGTAATGCATAATCTGTTTTATCCAAAAGCTGATTGTGACACAGGTACAGAAAAGGTAAGCACAAACAATTTTTTCAAGTTCTTAATTCAAAAAGAAGGGTTTTGTATTTATTACAAATACAAATTTCCTAGTGAACTAAGAATTTAAAGGCGGGAGTTGGACCACTGATTTCAACAAGGCCAGCATGTTTGACCAAGATGCCTTTAACAATTAAATCTAATGAATGGGAACAGATTTTCCTCCTGTAATTTTGGATTCCTGTAATTCTGACATAATGCTGTAGTATGTGAAAGGACCAAAACTACAGCTTGTTAACATGCTTTTGTCATTTGCATACTGACAAGTTCCTCTGTGGTGGGAATACTTGTTGCTTTGCCATCAGCCATCAGGCCTGTCCTTTGACTGGAGCTGTCAAGCATTCATTCTACAGAATATTTCTTAATGGAAAAAGTCAAAGAGTTTTCTGAAAACTTTTAATAGCCTGCGTTGTACAGATAACTGTTAGGAAGTGTTGTCACCTACTTTCCATCTACTTTTAAAACACTGGCTTTCTAAATTACTTTTATTATTTGTGTGACTGCAGATGCTTTCTCCCAGGCCCATGTCATATCGCATGTCATTGAACTTGGCTTATTATATAAATAAGGCATACAGCCTACTGCAGGCTACACAGCCTACTGCAGGCTACATCTTATGCTTTTTCACTTTTCTATACACAGTATCCAGTACTTTTAATGATATCCTTAGAGATCTAGTCAAAGAGGTTGGGGGTAGAAATGAGCTAGTGACTGTAGGTTCAGCTGAAGCTCAGAAGGCATACAGGGTAGGATTTGTGGTATTTTGTTTGCTGGTCCTCCCTCAAAAACTCTCTCTTCAGAGTAATGAGGTGAGCATCAAATTCTGCCTAGCATTTGACAGACATGTAAAAAGTCTCCCTTGGGCTGAAAAATAGAATAAAAAGAGCCAAAAGAAATGGTAATACAACAAATATCTTTGTAATCACTGAGTCACCCTGATCATATCTGTAAGTCAGAATGAAAATAGAAAAAAGGATTATAAAAAATAATTTATATTTCACACTTTATTCAATTTGATTAAGCTTGTTCCATGTAGGTAGTGGTACTGAAGTGCCACAGAGTTCCACTGCTTTTATGTGCAAAAATTTCTTCCTTTTTTCTCTACTGGATCATCGCCACAGAAAAGGAATTGAAAAACAAATACAAAATATTTGTATGTCTGTAGTGTGTGTGTACACGGGAATCTGCTAAATTATGAACAGAGTGCTGTCTCAGAACATTTCATTGCCATATGAAATACCTAATGGGACCTATGGCAAAAATTTATATGGTTTTGCAACAGTCATTATTTATAAGTCTCAAGAAGAAGCAATATATCTGAACCTAAACACAAATACAAATCTAACAGCCTACTTTTAAAGAATTTGAGGGAATATCTGTGCCTTAATACAAAGTTAAATATCCAACCTATTGTTGGATTGAAAAATGTGAATTTAGCACTTTATGGACATTAGCTTATCAAAAATCATAATCAAGTAACAACTTGTTTACATATGATCAGGTATTTGATTAGCTCAGATACACAGTGGATTTGATATACAAACCACTCTGAGTACACTGAGTCAACAGTGGTAGAATAAGCAACTATGACTAACATCCTTCAATAAGCTGATTATATCTACCTAAGTAATTTTACAAAGGAGGAATAAAGACATTACAAAAGGATTCTTCCTCAATCTGATTGTCTTCTGCTTTGAAAGTAAACACATTATGACTGTGTAGTATCTGGAGTCTATTATATTTTAATTATGTTTTATAGAGGTGATGCTTCCCCTTAAAAATGTACTTGATAGATTACTATCTCTTATTTATTCTCAACTGATCACTGTAGGTGTACCTTTTTTCATCTTCAGACCCAACTAAATAATACCAGTAGAGTACAATGATAAAAGTGCTGATGAGAAGAGACTCAATTTAACATTATGATTATATTATGTAATATTTACTGAAAGAAAATCTGCAGAAACATACTAAACAGCAAAGTCATTTGGAAACTGCTAGAAAGAAGGCTCAAATGGCTCTGGGCAAACATTCAATCATGGTAGAGACAGAAAGCACAATATAGAATTTCCTTTCCAGTTAGCCATTGCATAAGACTGCCAAAGGAAGTGGGAGGCTCTAATTTCTCCAAGTTTTCCTATGCTTTCTGGAAATCTTATAATAAAAATATCATTCAACCTAAGCTCTTGAATGGTCTCCACTGGCCCTGTATTTATAAAATTAAAATTGCACAATCATTTAAAATAACCATAAACAGAAACTTTATGGTTTATCCCCACCATGGAATAAAAGCTCATAGGGGGAAAAAAAGAAAAAGGTGACTATAAAACAAATACTCCTGAAAGGACCTAAATTTACTAATGTAGGTTGAATATCACCACTAGCTACAATAGAAGGAGTAGTTGTCTGTTGAATAAAACCTAGGTTAACAACACAACCTCCAGCAATCTTTAAGGATAGCATAGCTGGGTTTCCTGTACTCCTGTGATCTACTTTTTGTTTTAACAGCAGGAGGCTTAAAAAATCTCCTTGAACCCAGTAGTGACATTTACATATTTCCAGCTGAGTTTGTAGTCTGAAAGGTCTACAGTTTTGCCTGACTTTGATGGAACTTGCTGAGGTTTTTCTGGTCTGAATGGAAGTCTCCTGGATTCACACTGGTCTAGAAGGACAAGGTCTTCTACATGGTCTAAAACTTCATTGCAATTTGGGTGCTTTTTCACCAAATACCTACACCTATGTGATGCACAACTTCTAAAATTAATGAATGAATTTGCCTTCCCTAGTATCTGTGGCAGTGCTGAGACAATGTTTCCTCCTCCTTCCAGTAAGTTGAGAAACAAAACTAAAAAAACCTGGAAGTTAAGTGGAACAGAGGGTTTTCTCCCTCTGACCGGTCCCATTGTCAGACTCCATTTCTATTGATATATACTCCAAGAAAGATGTTCCATATCCAGATGGGAAATGGGAATTGTGGTTTTAAACCCTCATCCCAAGTGCAAAAATGAACAATGGTTCACATTTTTTGCCAGTAAGCTCTACCTTTAACCTACCTGGCAGCAAAATCGTGCCGTGTCTGTCTCAGAAATAAATGTACCACACAAGGAAAAAGTTCCAGCCTCTCCCTGGTGCTTTTAATCTCTTATACATAGATTTAGACAGAGTCTCCTCCGAACACTGCTTTTCTGCTCTGACCCTTCAGCAGCATTGATCCCATAGTCAGAGAGCCCATAAAGGAAAAGGATTAGTATATTGGTTTTAAATGTTTAGTATATTTTCTGTATCACTCCAAGCAGTCATAATACACTGCAAAAATGGAATAACAGCACACAAAGGTAATTTTTAAGACACCTTAAGAATACTTTCATTTATTTTGTAGACTTATCTATCTACTCAAGTGTCACCACAAAGATTAGCTGCTCTCAAATTTGAAGAGGAGTTATACGTGTAACTCCCTGCTGCAAGGGACAGAGGCACCCATTTGTCAACCCAATGAAATATCTGAAGGCTTTTTGTCTGCCTGGGTTGATTCCTTTCACTATTTTACCCTATTTTTATTCCATGTGGGCACAAAAGATACTGACAAAGGAAAAATGGAAAGTATCAAAAGACACTAACAGAGCTTTGGGGCAAGTAGTCAAGGGTCTGAGGGCTCAGGTGGTGTTTTCCTCAATCCTGACATCAACAATAAAAGGTGTGAGAAGAGCATTAATAGGACAGGTCTGTCCATGAAGTTTTGGGTTCTATCATCATCAGGGATTTAAACTAATAATGATGGAAATGGGACAGAGTAATCAGCAGTCTTGTGAGGGAGTGACAGACAGGGTCCCGAGAAAAGGTAATTGGTGATGTGACAAAAAGGGATTACAAAATCAACAAAATGGGTTGTGATCAGTGGCACAAAACCTAGCTGGATGACAGTAACTAGTGGTGTACCCAGGGGCTAATAGTGGGCGAAGTTTAACATCTTCATAAAGATGTTTAACATCTTCATAAAGATTGGGGATGGAAGAGCAGAGTGTACCCTCAGCAAGTGTGCTAATGACCGAAAACTGGGAGGAGTTGCTTATTTACTAGAGGATTGAGCTGCCATCCAGAGGGTCCTCAAAAGGCTGGAGAAATTAGCAGACAGGAAGAGAGCTCATGAAAGTCACAGAGAAGTAAAAAATTCTCTACCTAGGAGAAAAACCACCATGAACCAATACATGCTGGAGGCCACTCATCTGGCAAAAAATCGACCCTGGAGGATCCTGGTAGCTGCCTGGTGGAACATGAGCTACCAATGTGTCCTTGCAGCACAGAAGGCTTGTGGTGTCCTGGGCTTCATTAGAAGTGTTGCCAGCAGCTCAAGGGGGATGATCCTTCCCCTGCATTCACAGTGCTGAGGCCACACTTGGAGTAATGCATCTGGTTCTGGGCTCCACAGTATAAAACAGACATGGACACACTAGAGAGAATTCAATGAAAGGACACAAAGGTGATCAAGGGACAGGAGCATTTCTCCTATGAGGAAAGGCTGGGAGTATTGGGACTGTTCAGCTTGGAGAAGAGAAAGCCCTTGGGGGATATCATCAATGTATAAACATTGCAAAGAGGACAGAACCTGGACTTTTTCAGTGGTATCCTGTGACAGGACAAGAGGTAAAGGGCAAAAGTTGAATATTGAAGTTCTCTCTGAACATCCTGAGACACTTTTTTTGACTGTGAAGATGACTGAACACTAGCATAGATTGCTCAGAGGGGTTATGAGGTCTCCATCCTTGGAGTTATTCAAAAACACTTGGACAAAATCCTGGGAAACTGACCCCAGGTGATCCTTCTTGAGTAAGAAGTTGGTCCAGATGGCCTCTAGACCTCCTTTCCAACCACAGCCATTTTGTGATTATGTGATTCTGTGATGTATGAAGCAGGTTTCTCTCTCTGTACAGAGAAACAAACACATGTGAACCTTACCTTCATTGTTCCATCCTTGTCCTAAAGTTTTTTTCTTCAATGTAAGGAATGAACATGTAGAGCAAAGAAATAAATCCCCTGCTCACCCCCTCTTTCCCATTTTTTTATACATTAATAGCTTACACAGGAAGAAATCTTTAATTTTAATTTTAGATAAGACAAATTTGAATTTTAACTGCAATGTAAAATCAATAAGCTACTATGTATTTGTATTTTAATGAAAAAAATCTAGAGGTAAAGACTAGAGTTAAAGGTTCTGATCAGAAAAAAGTATTAAACTACTCAGGTGCTTTTTCTAATTATAGTTCCTTAGATATTCAAAATGGCAGGGAGAGGTTGAAGCTTTCCCTGTTTCTCCCACAATATGTTGCATGCAATTAGTACCTTTTGAGAAAATGTCACTGTGCATTCTCGGTTTCAGATGCTCAGATAGTCTGCATGCAGATGGCAGATTAAGACCTTCATAAAGTTAATCATATGAAGGCAGAGGAAAAATGTTCTCCTGGAGACTGAGTTGAATGCGTAAATATAGAAAAACATAATTTGCTTTGCATAAAATGGAAACCTTTTTGCTTTAAGGAAAACTCCCAGAAAAAGCTTAATATTTCAGTTTCTCACAAATGATCTGCATTTTTTTTTAAATAAAGGAAAGCACTTGAAGGTCATGACATTCACAGTGTTTCAACTTACTTTAGTGTCAATAATTTTTTGAATTCTTGCAAAATGCCACATAATGCTCACATAAAATCATGCTGGTGAATCAATAGTCCTAATATTTATGGCTGTCAGGAAATTTCAGATTTAGTTGCCATTCCTTTTTAACTCCATGCACAGTTTATTATAAAAGTGAAGCTATACATTATAAAAATTAATAGTGAAATGGGATTGTGAAAAGTACATAAAAATATAAAATATTCTTAGATTTTGTATATTTAACACTGGTTTCATATGGAGGCCAAATTTGATAGTAAGATATTGGTATTTATCAGAGTAGAAATTTATTTTTGTTACATGGAAAGTGGAATATAAACAATTTTGTTCATTTATGGATGTAATATGTAAATTTTAAGAATTTCCTAAGTTAAAGCCAAACTTGGTACTGTCTGAGGAGCCTAATTCTTAAAACATCACAGGTCCAGGAGGAATTAAGCAGTAACCCAAAGCAATAATGTTCACTAAGCTATATGAATTTAACTACATAACACTGATGAATATACAAAAATGTGAATTCACAACTTTTTACAGACCAGTTTTAACACCTAATCTTGTCAGAAAAATTATGTTAAATACAGTCGTAGAGTTACAAGAATTATCCATATTTGTACTTCATTTTCTTCTGTATAGTTTATCCATTAAAACTGTTCAGACAGACCATGAGCATTTGACTCTGGACAATCAAATACAGCATAATACTTTCTCCTTTGAATAAATATCAAAGTTAGGAAAAAATGTAAACTCAATGGTCTTTTATGCTGAGCACTGTAATTTAATAGTAAGACAAATTAGTGTAAACAGCCACATCATCAGGCATTCTATATTGATGTAGATTCCTTTTAATATCCTCTCACATGACTGCCAGTGTTAATCCATGTAGCTCTTCTGCTTTCACCACCACTACTACTGCATCAACATGTCACCTAAATAACTGCAATTAAGCATTCTGTGTAGCTGCTGATTACAGGATGCTGATGAACATTCCCAGTGGATTTAACAGACTCTTTCATAGCAACGACAATAATCATCTCATATTATAATGTCTGTGCTTCTGAAGACTTCTTAAATAATCTAAAATTTTAATTGTACAGACTGTTGATTAATGCAGCCTAAAGTTCAACAGGAGCTTAATCAAAAAGGTTCAAGTATCACATCACTGACATCTATTAAGCAATATGGTAATATACATCCTAGGAAATAAATACTTAAGCTACTTGGTCTTTCAACCAAAGTAAACTTTTTTACAAAGGTCCATTGCCCTCTTGAGCACTGGAATTTCTTATGTCATTTTCTATTGCAAGGAAAGAAACAATATTTTTTTCTTTTCTTGTCTTCATTTTGTTGAGTTCCTTGTCATTTTTCATTGAGAATAACGACATTCAAAATGCTAAAATGCAGAATTTTGATGTCTCAAATAAAACGTTTATTATCTTTATGGTTTTGAAAACTAATGGATCATATTTTTTTAACTGAAACCAGGTGAATTCAATTGTGCAATACTCACCTGGACCAGTGTACTGGCTGTGATGATCTCTAAACTACTTACAAACTGTATCCATTGCATTATATTTTCTTCCTTTTATTCCTGCAGAGAAAAAGTGTTCCATGCAAAGAGTGGGCATCTCTTTGGTTTATCCCATCACAGATATTTTTAGAGGCTACATTCCTTTGAATACGTGCACATCTGCAGAAAGAAATGTTTGAATTTTGTTTCCTAATTTTGGTTTGTGTTCAACATAGTCAAATCTTTTGTTAAATCATATACAAAAATGCAATCTATGACAGCTTGCTGTAAAATCAGTAAGGGACATATTAACATGAGGTTCATGTGTCAGGATAGACTAGTGCAGAACCCGTGCGGCTAATTTCTGGCAATTTTTAGAAATGAGTAATCATTTCCACCTTTCCCCTCAAATGCTGCAGAACATAACACATCTCAGCACAATTACCTTCCGCATGATCTGCCTTCTGGTTCTCATTAGTTATTTTAGATATGTATACAGCATTATTTTGTTAGCCTAATTTTTTTTAAAAATACAATTTTTCTCCTTTCATGTTTGGATCAAAAGTGTATTTCTCCATTTACCTCATCTGTTGTTCAGAATGCCCATCTTTTTCCATAGAGGAAAGAAAAATATTCTTGAGGCAAAATATCTATGCAAGCATTCCAGAAATTGTCCTGGATTAATAAGGTATAATTCCATAAACTTTGCTAAGTCTGTGAGTGTCTGTGTTGAGGTATATTCTCTGAGTATTCATTTTGACTATTGCTTCTTGGAGACTACAAAAAAGTAAATATGTAAGACCCACATTCACATGAAATACACAGCTTTATTGGTTTATATCTGCTGTGCTGTGAAAGACACTAATTTTCTTCATTGCAGTTTCTTGATATAGCATCTACAAAACTATTTATAGCTTCTTAAAAGCTGTCTCCAAGAAAAATATTTCTCAAACAGCACAATAAGCCACTTAAGATGTACGCGTAAATATAGATATATATATGCATATACATACAATGTGTGTGCGTACATGTATTTCTATATATTCTGTGAGAGACTGAAATGTTAAAGGTTCATGACTCAGGCAATCAGCCACTTGCAAAAGCAGCAATTGCTTTTCTCAGGCCAGGTTATCACCCCCCAGCCGAAGGAGAAGAGGAGAGTTTTTGGGGGTGTGGTGTTGAAATTTCTGATCTGCATAAGAACAGCCCAGGTGCAGGGTGAGCATCTGTCACTGGAGGATGACCAAGACAAATTGACCTTTATTTACCACCAAGCTGGGGTTTGAGTCTGATAAGGAAAAAGGCTGATAAGAAGCAGATCATGTTTTTTATCATGCCAATATCCTCCCTCCCGATGAGGTTCCACCCCCACCCCTGGGGCAGGAATGGGGACATTCACATGTAGGCCTTAAGGTATCCAGCCCTACTGATAAGGCATAACTGGCTCAACTACACTAGCATAAGAAAGGGGGGGTCATGTCTTAGACAGGGTCATGAACCACCAAAGACTTCTGAAGTGCCCCCAGGTTTATTTCTGGGGCCTTCTACCAAAGAACCTTGCATGATCCACAGTGTTCCATGAGACAGTGTAAAATTCCCCCCAGGGAAGATATGTGGACATTCCTCCCCGAATCTGAGGGTATATTCTCCACTGAACCTTTTTCTTTCATGGGCTTCCACCACCCCCAGTGGATCAAGACTGTGACCATTCCTTCAAACAATGGACATGAAAACTGCAGCAATCAAGTCTTATCTCTGGATCCACAGGCAGCGATATCTTTTCTCTCCTCTATCTATTCTTGTCCCTTCTTTTTCTTTCTTTTCCTTATATATTTTTTTAACAGATATTATTATACTTTTATGTTACTATATTGCTATAGATAATAACCAAAATGTCTATAGAGGTCCTTTCCATTGCAACCAAATTGCTATAAAATAAGCCCACCATATATAGAGATATATAAACACCAGTCATTCAGTGTTGCTTTATTCACTCTGATCCACCCCAAGGGATCTATTAACAAGAACCTCAGTTGGCCCTCCTCTGTGGTGGGTCGTAACATATGTGTGATTATTTGTCAGGTGAACTAACAGCTCATGGTCAGGTATTTGAAAGTACAGAAGTAGAAATGAAGCAACTTCTATGCTTGGGTCATTCATAGGATCTGGCTTTAATGGTGTTTCCATAGTGTCTTTGCACCTCCCCATCCAATTAAAAATGCTTTAGCAAAAGGACAACATTATTTCAACAGGGGAGCAAAAATCCAGCTTTTAAACACAATATTTAAATCCTATGCTGACAAGAGTTTTTGAGGCTAGATGGAAGGAGTTAGGAAAATTAATAGATTCTATCCTAAAGCAAGAAATAGTACTGATTCTTTAAATCAAGTTTTTTTCAGGTGTGTTCTCCTGTTTTCTGAATTACTTTTGCTCCTCAGTCTTGAGGTGCTCTGGCCTTCTCTAACTGTTGCCATTGAAAGCTTTTCTGAGAGATTCTGTTGACCTTTAAGTTCCAGGAAGCAGTTAAGTTTACCTATGATAGCATATCCATATGAATAGTCTGGGAAAAAAAACAGGTCATTTTTGCCCTTTAATTCCCCATAATACAAGAGAAAAGAGTAAGGGTGGAAGGAAATCAATCGTAACTTATCCCTTGACGAATATCAGCAAACACTGTGTCACAAAACCAATGTGAAGAAATGGAGTATGGATTTTCTGCTGACATTTGTAAAGTGTTTGTGTCAAAGTATTTTTCTAATATAGCAAAGGTTACAGTTTAACAAATTAAAGCACATGTTCCCTTTGAACTGACATGATGGTCATTTGGGTTAATTTAAATGGCTTGTGTTTTTCTAATAAAGTCTCAACCTAACCTACTGTGATTATGTCCAGTCTTTGCATTAATCTGCCATAAGTAATTGCTTTTTCATCAAAATGAGCTGAATGACAACAGTGTAGCAGTCCATGACTTTATCTAATACAATTTGGAGGAAATACTATATGCCATTTAAAAATGTGCCCAGAAGTGAATTTGCATTGCAAAAACCTAGGCAATGATTTAGGTTTAATATCTCTAATTTCTGTGGGCTAAAGTGCTCTTTGATATTACAGGAATTCTTGAATGAAATAGCTATTTTCATTTGAGTTACAGCTTCTGTTGCCAATTTCCTATCAAAGACAAAGCCTTTGTTTTCCTAATCTCCATGACTGAATTTACTTTAAATTAGTTTATATATATAAATATATTTAGCACTTTTGAATTATAGTGTGACAAACTATAAGGAAGACATCATAAATGCAAAATTGTAATTGGATTGTCATGTATTGTCAGTAATGATCATCCTAGGAAATTAATTCCACTTTTACTGAGAATTGAATACCAAATACAAGTTTGCAAGTCTTTTCTGTGTTCTACTCCCAGAGTTCTTTTATTCACATATGTATGTTTCTTGAGAAAATCCTTCATAAATACAATATCATTATAAAGATATGTTCTATAATGTTTTATGTGTGGTTCATGAAAATATTTTGTTTTCCTAGAAGACTGTTCAGAACTAGTGCTAATGCATTTCTTTGTATGAAAAAACCCCAAACCCAAACATCTTATTTTTGTGTATTAAATAACAAACATCACTTTAGAAGAAGCATGTTTTTCAAATCTAAGATTACATTTTCCAAACCATCATTTTCCAAATGGTTGTGATCATTTGGATGTCAAAGACATAGAGTGGATTCTTCTTTTTTAAGTCTGAAGATTGCACTGAGATGATAAAATAAAGAAATTTAATATTAAGGTCTGGTCTAATTGGTCCCTAACAAGAATGGTTTCACTTACAGTATGTGTTTACTGTAATGCCCACAATTTTATGTGACCATCTTTAAATTTGCAATGTTACACATGACCAAAATGGTTTTTAGTTTTCCACTGTCATTTGTGTCTGGAGAAAAATAATGAAAAATGAGATTCCCAAGATTTCAACATTTAACTAAAACCTTCACAGATTTTGCCTAACTGCACATACGTGCACATAAAGAGTACTGTAAATGGTGTAGGAAAGGCCTCTTAAGAAAATGACCAGTGTTGAAGAGCATAAATATAATCTATCTAGTTCTGATAGATTTGGACTCTCCTATAAAGTGAGGTGGGACCATGTGTTCTCAGGATTCCTTCATAGATAAAGAGCATAGCACAAGCCTGCTCCATTCCATGTGTAAATTATATGATCAACACTTGTGCAAACTGTCTATGGATAATATAACAAATGGAATGCCTTTTTAAAGAATAGTTTCTATATTTTCTTCTGCTGAATATAATAGCAAGAATCCACCACTATTATCACTGTAGCCTGCAGCCGTAGGGAGGAGAGGAGAGAAGATCCAGCAGGCAGGAATTGTGCAGCAAGATTGATTTATTTAATTATTTTACAAACTCTTTTATAGACTTTTTTCTTCACAGTCTAATTGGTCAAAGGATCAGCCACCCCCTGGGGTGATTGGCTAAAATCCTAAAACATCCATTGTCAAAATATTTTTCTTCTGTACCATAAACATAGTTCTACAAGGTCGCAGGTGTTCATAGTTTACACAACTTCTGCTAATCTCTTCATGAGAGAGAGAAGTATCCCACGGGCTTAGAAAGAAGCAGGAAAATTTCTTGCTAACATAATTTTTGTATCCACACGCTATAATAAATACTATAGACCTCACAATACCCCAAAATACCAAGAACTTGGAAGAATCCACCTACTGCATAATAATAATCAATTACTTAACATTGTGTGCTAATTTGAACTTGTAGGTGGCCTTGACACAATTCTTGTTTAGGAGCAATAAATTCTTAGACATGGTTATGTCATGTCCTTGGGTTTATAAGAAAAGGTGAAAAGTCTGAGATTTGATTCACTTGCAATTAATTGTCATTAACCAGTGTTTTACTTTCAATAAAACAATTTTAATCCATCTTTAAAATATAACATAACTATCTTTCCAAATGAATGGATCTTGGTCACAGCATCAAGCCTCACAGAATTCAAGAAGTGCCTGGACAATGTTTTGAGGCCCATGGTGGGAATCCTGGGGCAGTTCTGTGCAGGGCCTGGAGTTGAGCTTTGATCACTCTTGAGGGTACCTTCCGACTCAGGATATTCTATGTATCCATACTGCAGGAAGAAATGTTATTACAAATAAAAAAGTGTTACAAAATGCAAGTAAGAGCCGGACACTTGAAGTGCCAGCTAACACACAGATGCTTGGTAGACTTTCTTCATGTAAACTGTTCAGATATAATGTCATTTACATTTTATTTACCTATAAAATGTGAGTATTCAGCTTTGAATATCAGACTTGAGTTCTCATAAAGTGAAGGTGACACTATGTTCATATATACTTTGTTTAATTCCTTCAATTCTGCAATGACAGGTTCAATTTATTTTTCCATGTAGCTCTGAAGCAATGACTTTATGAGATAGAAAATTTTCAACTAACTGTTTTTCATTGCAGAAATACAGTTTTGCCAGAATTCAAATGCTTTTTACTCACAAACTTCAGCAGCAGCAAGTTTTCTTCTTTAGACTCGTCTCAAGTTCAGGAGAAACTTCTGACTTATTCTTGAAATAAGGGACTAAGGGAATAAGCAGGGCTTGAGTATGACATGTAGAATAATGAGATGTAACCTTTTCATCAGGTAAAATGACCAGGAATATAATCTTACAGCTCCCTAGCCTTTTTTTGTTGTTGTTTTGGCCTTGCAGGAACATAATTTTTAGTGACAGGGTTTTATCCACTACAAAAGCAAACCAGCAAAATTATCCAGAAACCCTTAAAATTCAGTTTGGTTTTGAAAAGGAATTCAGAAATTTTGCAGACAGGGACAAAAATTACATTTCTGCCTTTTTCCTGTCCTCTGGATTTTTAGGGTTATTTCCTTATTACCCTTTTTATTTCACTCCAGTCCTTTCAAATCTTCCATGTTTCTGCAGTCTTTGCCTTTGCCATGTTCCCTTCTACAAACTATGAATTAATCTTAAAAGAAACAACTGTGGTACTGAAGGGTGGTCCTGGATCAATGCACATGGTGGATATCACACACTAATAAACTTGTACGTGATGGCAATGCTAACATGCAACACACTGCTAACTCATTTCATCAGCACAGTGCCCAGAAAGAAACTAATAAAGCATAAAGGACATCAGTTTATGGAAACCTAGAAAAGAAGCAGACTCAAAATTACCTCTATTCTAAGCCAGTCAAAGAATTAACACGAGAATTTCAAGTTACTTAGAAAAGGCAGAAAGCTGACAATGACAATATGCTACAAAATAAAAAAAGTGGAAATGAATGTACATAAGCCTCTAACTGCTGCCTGTGGCCTTCTGAGCAAACTGAGCTTCTAACTGTAAAAAAATATGGGAAAACACTTCACCAGCATCAGAATTCCTCCCACTCTGTTGTGTCTAGCAGCTTCACTTCTTCTCAGACAGCTGAACGACTGAACAGTAAAATATCCCTAGGTCACTAATCTTGAGGGAGGAAGTGGTAAGATATGTTTCCTGAGCTGATAGAAACAGGAAGAATTCCAAAAAGATCAGAAATATGCCTTCAGTCATAGGGGTTGATTCAGGACAATAATTGAGGAAAGATACTGTTTTACTTCATTTCTAGGACATACTGAGGTGTGACCATACTTAAAATGATGGATGCTTCTATTCATGGAGCATATGTATGATTAAAATAAAGTAGTATTCCAGTGAAAATTAAAATATTTAACACTAGTATTCATCTGCAAATAGAAGAAGGAAAAATCTAAGAGCCACAAAAGAGTTTGTGCCCATTTTTCTGCAGCTGTTCAAAGTTTGCTCTAGAATATAATCAAGAAAAGTTATTAATCCAAATTTTGTCTTCAAAACAGGTGTTTGAAGAACAGTTTACTATTTCTGTAAAAACATCATTTAAAAGATGCACTGAGTTAGGTACCTACAGAAATAGACAGTTCTTGCTCAGAGGACTTACGCATGTATACAGAACAAACAGATCAAAAAAAAAAGTCATTTCCAGTACAGAGTTGTTAACTGGTTTCCTTGATTTACTAGTTTTGATGCTGAACAAAGCGCGCTGCCAATTGACTTGAACTCCTCTCTTTCCATTTCATATATATAATTTGAATTATTTATTTTGGGTATAATTTACTTCTGGTTGCGGAGGGGAGCTATCACTTCTCATATTCTAGACTTTTGAAACATAAGAGGTCATACGGGACTGCTTTTAATGAAGGGCTTCTAGTGAAAGTGTTCTTATACAGAGGTGATGTCCTTCTATTAAAAAAAATCATTAAATATCTGGTTCACCTACATCAGATAAGACTGTCCTTTCTGCCCTGAAGAATTCCCTTTTCATGTCCTTACCTAATCTGTCACAGCTTTTGACATAATCAGAATTTTAATGCACTTTAACCTAAATCACAGTCACTTGCTCCTATAAAAAGCATAAGACTGTAAAATTGGATTAGCACCATAGAATGCAACATGTAATTTTAAATCAGTATAAAGTAGGGTTGTTGACCAGCCTTTAGGAAGTTCTGACTCCAATAAGACTTGACAGTGAAAGAAAAAGGAAGAAAAACAAAGTACTTGATTTTAGAGTAATGGCCTCATTAATATTTAAGCTCTAGACTGTGATTATAAAGCATTTACATTTTTTCTGTGATAGATATTTGATGCTTAACTAAGAAAGTAGGTTTTGTAATAAAATAAACAAAAGTGGTTTGAAAAGGGGGAGGGAAGTTCATAACATTAATAAATGTAGAGCACTTAAAAATGGGAATAAAATAGAAGTATTCAAAATTATTTCAAGGAATGCCATGTGGATTCACATGTAAAAAAACATTGAATTTGGGGGGAAAGTAAATGCAAAAGCATTTTAATGTTCATCTCTAAAAATTACAGGTTATATATGATAACCTAGATTTTACAGGTGAACTACATACCAGAGAAGTGTATTTCAGCTAGATATCTTCAGATTTGGTCTATTTAGATGTGATTTTCACAGGGCAAAATAACTTTGGATGTCTCTCTGGAATACCTTAATGGCACATAGTATTAAAATGAAATCTGTGTATGGTTTCTCAATTTAGTTACAGTGATTTCTTCCAAAATCTTTGTTCAACACAAACACAGGTCTGTAATCTTTGAGAAAGAAAGTGTAGCCCTCCTTTTCACCATTGTAAATAATTACAGTCCATATTCTTGGAATCTATCACAGCTTTTCAAATCAAATATGTCGATTATTAGAATGTTAAATGTCCTGCTACACATTTAAAGGACTTACAAAGTATGGTGAAAAAAAAAATGTGGTCGACCTACTCATGGATGAATCTGTCATAAAAAACATAATAGTCTTCTTCCCTAGGAACATATCAGAATTTAATCACAGGAAAATGTTCCCTCACAGAACAGTATAAAACAAAATAGAACAGATTTGTCCATTCTTATCTCAATAACCGTTTCCTAGAATAAAAATAGGCCCATTGCTTCTGCCACTGTTTGGGACTGTTCGTATATCTAATAGTTGATCACAGAGTTCCAAAGACAGAATCAAAGCTACTATTACACTTAAACTATTTTTCCCTTCATATGCAGAGAAATTTTAAATGAAAACATACCAATGGTCTTATCTCAAGAGACAAATAAATATAAGTCATTAATCACCTTAGGTTTCTTCTAAAGCCTGTGATGAGAAATTACACCTTTGGAGACCAGTTATTCTTAGATACATATTTTAGGAGGAGTTGAAACAGTCCCTCCAGAGGTCTGCTTTTCCCTAGATAAAGGTGATGAGTCCACACTTGGGTAATGTTGAGACACTTAAGCAGACTGGGAAGAAAAGATTTCTTGGAAAACTATACATGTTCCTCTTGAGAAAAGCTCTCACAGTTAAAAGCAGTAAAAATAATGCAGGGCAGGTGATGTAGGTAATAAGTCTCAGTAAACCCTGGCGTGCTCATTGTCTGCTTCAATTACAATTTTCACCAAAGAAGCTCTTCAGAGGTTCCATCTTTGTCAAATAGTCAAATCCCAGCAACTGTGTTGCCTCTGAAAAAAATTGGACTTCTTCACTTGTTCTTTAAGTAGCTGGGAATACTTGCCCAAAGAATAATCTGTATTCTTATCTTTTTTTCTGATTATTATTTTATAATCTTTGGAATCATATTGACATGAAAAAACGGTTAAGAGTGGCCAGTGAAGTGTTACTCTGTCAGATTCAATTTGCTTATTTCTTCATAATTCACCAATCAACTATGAAGATGTTTTGATGACAATTAACCTCATTTTCTGGGTTAACAGCAGCAGCACTTTTTGCAATTTTTACTAATGTCAGATAGATGTAAGCCAAAAGTAAATAATAAGTCACTGTATGTTATGGTCCAGCCATCAAATATTCAGACATAGTTTGAACAGTCGTATCAGGACTGCATGAATGGTTTACCATTAAACACAGTCTCCTTCAGTATTTTCAAACTGCTATACTCAAGGCAAAGCAGTATGAATTTCTCATGCCTTTCATATATGACATACCTAGAATGTTTGGATCACAAATATTCTTTGAAGCAGCTTGAGTATGTCTACTGCACCATAAAGGAAGCAGTGTTTTGTCTGACCCAACACTGGATTGCAAAATGCAGTGCTACATAAATAATTTCTGTATCCTATGCCATGATCACAGATACACTGCTTCCCAATCATGTTGTACCCACTGCATCTGCTTCTCATCTACAATGTACTTAGGATGGATTCAGCTGTAGATTCAAAGATTTGCACAGTTTTCAACTTGTGCAAAATGCCCTGCTTTTATGTTCACTTGTTCCAAGTGAAAAGCCTAGGTGTGCCTTCTCTGCAGGCAAAGATTCTCTACAATCCCCTGTCAATCCAAGAACTGATATGCCTCTCACACAAATAAGGTTGTCCTCTGCTCCCACTTCTTTACTGCACAGGGCCTCCAGGAGTTAGGAAATATTTTCAGAGCATCTAAAATTGTAGTCACCTCTGCAAAACAAGAGAGTGACATTAAATTATGATCCTGAACCCAATAACACATGCTAAGGACAATACTATTTTCTCTCTAGAAACTAAATATTCCAGGCACTATATATGATATCTACCTTGGACGAGCTATATTTGTATGTACATCATCTCTGGGTCCAGAGTTATCTCTGCGTAGCCCAGGCTATGACAACCATTTTATGAACTCACATCTATATCTAATCCTTCTACAAACAAAGTACTCTCCAGTCTTTGAAGAATGAAAAAATCTTTACTGTGAGGGTGATGAGGCACTGGAACAGGTTGGCCAGAGAATCTGTGGATGCTCCATGCCTGGAAGTGTTCAAGGTCCGCTGGATGGAGCTCTGAGAAATCTGACGTCGTGAAAGTAATCCCTATCCACAGTAGAGGGGTTGGAACTCAGTGATCTTTAAGGTCCTTTCCAACCCAGACTATTCTATGATTCCATGATTCTATGATCACAGATTCACAAGAGGAAGAAGCAAAGTTTCCAGCTGCACTCTGCCTAAGAAAAGCATTATGGTCCTCCGAGGACTGGTAGTAGGGAATGGATCGGTTTGCACCACGGGAGGATCTGTAAACCACTCTTACAATTGCTGTTTGATGTGTCTTACAGGGTTGCAGCCAAACTTATTCTGACATCAGTGCCCCCAGCACCCTTCCATGTCCTTAGTCTCAGTAGTACCTCACAGCTGCAAAAACTACGGTTTTTCTTTTATAACAAAATGGGAACAGAATTTTCCGATACTTACGTTCTATTGCATAGAAAAACCTCTTTGTTGGTTTAATGGCAAAGTTTTCAAACAAATTCAATGACTCCAAATCCACTGTGTTTCAAACAAGTGCTGCCTGTAGCCACTAATTTGTTTATGTGCAATTTTGCAACGTGCTTTCAGAAAGAACAACTATCTTCAGGCTCCAATCCAGATATAATCATTACTTTATTTTTATTATTATTTTTAATTTAGTCTGGAGAGCTACAGTATAAAGGTTGAAAACAACAATGACTAGATTTGAACATTTGGAAGTAAATTACTAAATATAATGAGATGTGGACTTAATTTGCATTTACCATTAAAAAAAAAAGAAAATGGACATCAGCCAATACTCTTAAGCCAGACTTATTAACACTCAGAAATGCTGTCACAGCTCATGTGTACATGGGACATTAGTCATGCATTTTTTTTAATCTAACATAATATGGAACATAATTTATCAGGACATCAAAATAATAGCTTTTACTCCATTTGCCCATCTATGTGAGGATATGCACAATAGACTCTGAAGCCATACATGGACTCTATTAGAGCTAATTGAAACTAGATGACACAATTAACGTGGTTCTTAGTAAAAAACATTAACACTTAATGTAAAATTCTAATTGCAATAAAAGTGAGTAACACTGGAAGGAAATGTGGTGTATAACTGCAAAACATTATTTTTAATTTATCAAAAAATAAAATTGAAAAAATAATAAAGGAAATAAAAAAGGAAAACCAAAAATAATAAAGGAAACTCAAAAATATCAAAAGAGAGAACTAGACCAGCTACTGCCTCCAGCTTTGCTCACTGTATTCTTATTTTTCATGGGAATGTGACATTTCAGTCACTTCCAGAAATTATGAGTACTCTAATTCCTGAAATTTAGATGCAACACAAGAAAACGGAACAGGTGGTTGTGGTATGAATGAGTGGCAAAGATAATCCATTCACCTATACACTGTGCTGTTATAAAAATTGAAGTTTAAACATTCTGTTTAGAAAAGTATCCCAATAATGTAATGAAACTGTCTTAATTTTTCTGTATATTATGACTAATTTTTATTGCAAACAATGGTCAAAATTTCCAAGATTGTAATTTCTGACTTTTCCCAGAAAATTGAAAAAAACACTTGTTAACATTTTATTTGTCAGATAATTTACCTTTTTTTATATCTTATTTCTTCAATTTTCTTTTTACATATGCAAAGAAGAGCAACAGAAAAACTATATTCAAGCTATTTGGGAAATGACAGTATGTCATAGGACTGTTTGCGGATTAAGGTCTTCAAAAATGTAATTCGCCATAAAGACTGGGGACTGTGTGGAGTTGCACAGATGAAATCAACATCACAAGCACGTTATAGAGCATAAATATATGGTGATAAATGAACACCAACAGATTTTGGACTGATTAGCAGGAAATAATAAAAGTATTTTTAAACAAATGTTACAGTTTATGATGATTTCTGGAGTGTAGCCTTGGATAATGAAATCATCTGACTTACTGCAGAACAACAAAACAACACACAGCAGAATCTATACTGAGAAATTTAAATAAAAAAAGTAAAACTTCTCTTTTTATTTATTTTCCTGGATTCTAAAAGCCTTCAGGAAATCTGAGTACTTAGTTGATCTTGTCCTGTTTTCTCACAAGCATGAGAAAAGTAAAATTTACCCATTTTAATAGTGTCATGTTAAAGTTTTTCTCTGCTATAGGGAAGTTAGGGAGACAGTTGAATTGAATAGCTGAATTGAATAGTTGATAGTGTTGGGGGGGAGAGGGGAAGTGGGAGACATGTCTTAAAGACCTAATTTGCTGATCCTTCTGGGACTGTACAGGGTAAGGAAGGGGAATTAGCAGCTGCAGCTCAGTGAATGCCCTAAGTATTTCCTTGCTCCTCTCAACAGAATGATCTGCAAAGCTTTTCAAAGGAAATGTAGGTATTAAAGCTGTGACAGCCCCAGGCAACTGCCTACTTAGTCTGCATCTAGGTTATTAAAAAAAGTTTTGGGGAGGGGGGTGGAAGCCACGAAGAAATAAAATTGAAAAATAAAGGAACATTGGCACTTTCAGGTGCTACTGTAAATTATTTCTGAACTTTATTTGCATAGCTACTTTCACCGGAATCTGGTATAGAATAACAAAAAAAAGCAGTTAAATTGAGTCTGGCAGGCTGCATTTTGCTTTTCTCTCAGGTTTATGCTTTAAGGTTCCTGAAATCCTTTGCAAAGTCTGTGTGTATGCACTACTGCATTCAGTTCAACCCTTTCTCACTGTCTGGCTTACTTATAAGCTGTGGCATGGATATGAGGACAAGAAGATTTGGAAGACTTTTCTGTGCAAAAGGGACAGAGACATGTCGTAGTCCTGTTTTAACTCTGCCGAAGACCTCCCCAGAGACACTTCAAGTGGTCAGATGTAGCAACCAAAAAGCTCCCATTTCCTTTTCTAATTAAGCTGAAATACCTGCTGCCCTTGATTTTTCTCCCTGAAATGAAAAATTGGCTGAAATAGGAAGAGCTGAAAGAGATTTCTGTGCTTTTTGTCTGTGCTATGGGAAAACGTCACCATGCTGTTTGCTCTACACAGGAGTCTTTGCTTTCTGTTGTACCAGTGCCCTCTTAATGCACAACGCCTGCAGAGACAAGCTTCAGTGTGACACACTGGTTTCCCCACACCAGGTGAGGCCAAAGGAATTAAGATGTAATCCCATTCTTTACACCCTTCTGGCAAGAACAGACCTACAACTGTAGTGCTGTTCCTAAGTGAATATCTCTTCCCAAGTCATGAATGGCTATTGCACATTACTCCGAGTTTTGAGGTCCATCATCCCAAGGAAAATTCTGAAATGCATCAGAGAAGGGATTTAACTTCTCTTTTTATAAGTTTGAAAGAAAGATGAGGAAAAAGTACAGAAATAGCTGCAAACAAAAAAGGAATTACATATTACAAGTGGACTTGCTGGGAAAAATTCATAAGGATTTTATTGAAAGCAGATGTTTCAGCTCGGAACATTAAGTCTGTTTTTGAAAGAAGCAGGAGAAAAAGCATGTAAAATCAATTTACATTTTCAGAAGACAACCCAAACATTTATAATCCTTGCATCATTCATAATTAAGTCAGATTATTAGTCTAAAAACAGAAAGAAAGTGTCATGTAAGTACTTCTATGAAAGCACTGGTAGCATACTTAATGTTTACTAGAATTTACTAAAAATGAGGTAGAAGAAAGATCACTCCAAAAAAGGAGAGTTATTCCATGCTACATTTTAGAAAGGAGTTGAATTTAGTTTTAGCACATTAGTATTGTACTAGAAAATTGCACTAAATCACAGTAAGTGTTTTTAAAATGCACATAATGTGGAATTGCTAGATGTGCATTTGAATGTAGTGAAAGTAACAACTGGATGTCACTTGAAAAAATAGTTTTTTCTTTTTTTTTCAAGGCACTCTGATTAGAAACATATAACAGTAAGGCTTTGTGATTTTCGTATTCTCCACTAATAACGTCTGACCATTTGAACAGTCAGAAGAACTAGGAAGAGCTATTTTAAGCATTCTATATTTCTATACAATAATGATATGTAGTAACTTAGTAATTAGCCAGAGCGAGGTATGCTTAAGTAATGTAAATTATCTCTGTCTTAATATTTCCCAGATGACATTAAAGATTTTGATCCTGGTTCATCCCCTTTGCACTGAAGGAGAAAAGAACCTAATTCCAAGTGGAATTCATATAGTGTAGAATTCGAAAACAAGCCTTTTCTCTCATAAAATGATAAACAAGTAAAGCACAATGAATGTTTTCTCCATCAATTCTTTGACCAAATCCATTCTCAAATCATATGAAATTTACCATAAAACCTGCCAATTTACAGTTCATAGTGTTCTGTCTTGCTTCTGCTGTAACACTCATGTGACTGAGACTAGAATGGAAGGACACTTATTCATAAGAGCTCTCTCACCAACCTGGTTTACTGACAAAACTGTGAGGATTGAAGAGAAATTACACAAAAGTACCTGTTTTTTAAGCCATGAAGAAGAGGTGAGTTGTTGATCGAGCAAGTCTGAGACATTTATCATTCAAGCATTTCTTCTGGAGGGACGGGAAGAATAGATGGTCACTATTTTGTTGTGTTAAACAGTAACAAATACCAAGAGTTGCACTTGGTAAAAGGAAAATGGATGTGATGAATGACATGGTCTGTTGGGGGAAAGAATAAAGATAACTAACCCCAAAACTACATTCTTCAATTGGAGAATGCTTTAGTCATTAGCTAGACAACTGTTACATTTTTCTAAGATGACTATGTGTATTTTTCTTATAGTTTCATTTTTATGTGTCACTGTTTTATGCTCAAAGTGCTTGTTAAATGAATGTTTTGCCTATAAAGCTGTCTGGTAAAGACATGTAGCAAGATCAGAAATTTCCACTAGCTTAAGTTAATGGTGTCTTCTAGTCTCAAGAGAGATCAATAGTTATTCAAACAGAGTCTGTAAAAAAAAAAAAAAAAAAAAAAAAACAACACAAAGTTACTTTTTCTGAGTGTTGTGTGTGGTTTGTGTTTCCAGATTTCTGTTTGTAAGCTTTCTTTATTTGAGTCTTTGACTTATTTGTGTTACTTGGTGGGCCATTCAATTGATTTAGGAATAAATTTGAGTGACAGCAGAGCTTTCATGAAACAAGAGCTCAAAGATAAGTGCAAGTACCTGATAAGGAAAATATGTGTGTTTATACCTTTTTTATATGTGAAGGTAAGATTCAGAAATGAGCTAGGGTGCTACCGACTGGAGCTTTAGGCCCCTCAACACCTCGTGGATTTCATAAGCGTGAGCAGTTTATATATGTTCTCTGTGCAAGCATGGGGAAAGCTGAGGAGCCTAGGAATGGAGTTCACCATAACAAACTCATGGCTGCTGGGAGTGATGGAAAAAGCTGAAGAAATTCTCCTAACTTTTCTGGAGAGGGTATCTGATTGATCTTCTGAGTTTGACACCGTACGGACATCAGTTTTCCCAGTCTGCAAATTTCTTTTGGAGATAGGATTGAGATCTACGTTAGATTACAGATTGAACTAAAGACACAAGTGAATGTATCCTTTCAAGTTAAAGTGCCTGGAGCAGTGACTGTAAGATTCATAGGACCAATGAGAGAATGAACACTTGGAAAGCTATGTCTGTGGCTCAGTGGAGTATGCCCCAGAAAAATTACATTTAAAGCATGTAAGTATCGAGTTAAAGTGCGACGAAAAAACTCACCGCAGTAAATGTATAGACTGTATAGAACATATAGAATTCAAAAATAAAAGATAGGAAGCAGAATTGTTTAATTTCCAAATTGGAGGACACAGCATTGAAATCCATTTCCTCATTACATTTATAGGTGATCTGAAAAAGGGGTTGCATCAAGAGGCATTCCAAATAATATGGACCCTAGCAATCAGGATTAATACCTGTGAGGTTCATAAAGTTTCAGAAAAGAACTCTGATAATGATTGGGCAATAAAGACATAAATGAAATACGGTAAAATTTTAATTTAAATTTAAAGAAATGAAAAAACAAAGCTCTTATTTGACCTATACAGAGATGGACTCCAGAGCTGACTATTTGCTCTTATGAATGGGAGGAATATAATAATGAGATCATAAATCTAGATTTATAAAAATGTATGGTAGTCAGAAGTAGGTGGTAGTCAGAAAAACAAAAAGAACATTATGAATTATTAGAAATAGAAGACAAAACTGCAAAGAATCAGTAAAATCTACTGTTTTGAATACAGAGTGAATACTAGTAAAGCTGAAAAATATTCAGAAAGGAGTAAAAAAGGGCCATCCATCAAATGGATAGAATAATTTCCATAAGGAAACTAAGACTCATCAGCTTGGTAAAAAATTATCAAAATTAAATATGGTAAAAGACTACAGAATCATGAGTGGCAGTGAGAAGATGAATAATGATGAACAATGTTCACTGTTGTTTCCAGTGAAAGACCAGAGGGACATTAAGTGAAACTGGAAGGTGGCCGATTCACATGAACAAAGCAACATATCATTTCTACCAGTTTATAATCACTGTGTTTTAGAGAAACTGTAGATTCTTCATGTTCAATGGAGAAAACAAATGGGAGAGAAATCCTTTGAAACACATAAGAGTAGTTTTAGATTCCATGTAACAAGTATTTGGAAATTAGGAGAATGTTTTGGGGAAATATCACAGCGCAACTATCGAGATTTTTTTCATTTTCATATACATTGTCCAAAAAAAGTCTGATTTGGCAGTCATAGCCACGCCAGCACAGGTTCAAAATCCCAAAGAGCAGCAGAATGTTCACATCAGTGAGCTCTAGAAATTTGCTTTCTCTGTCTCGTGCCATAAGTTTTTTCCCTTGTAAAAGGGAAAGAGAGAGTGTAATTTTGAATCCTCATAGGCTATTCTATGAACTGAACCAAGTCTCTTGGTCCTGGTGTATAATCCTCAGGGATTGCTGTTTTAAATGAAATTACTCTGCTTTTGTTTTAGCAGCCACTGTGTCAGTATGTGACCTTTCAGAGCACATGTAGAAAATGCAACAGTCAGAGACACTTGCTTTGTTTGTTAAATGTTAACATTTCTAGGTGTTCTCTACCAGCCCATGTATCAGCATACAGCCAAGTCTTATGAAACCAAATACAAGTATCTGGATCCCCAAACTCTCGTTTTCCCAGTGTAAGCCCATTAAAGTAAAAAAAAAAAAAAAAAAAAAAAAATGTTCTGGATGAAAATCTGGGATTAGTGTCCCAAATACTTGTGAAGAGTCCCAGTGTCATTAAGGTGTCTCAAGCCATCTTCTCATTTCTGGATTCTGAAGAGCAACTACAAATTACTGAGGTGCAGAGTTTTTCAGATTTCCAGTCAAAATTCAAGGACCACTTAGTAGATATTCACTGGTGTGACAATGCTATCCTTTTAGTAGTCCTCTTTCTTTCATGTTTAGTCATCTGATGCATGTGATCTGAACAATCATAACAATCTCTGCTTTGAATTTTAATTAAATTCAGCCAAATCGCAGCTTCTGAGTGCATATATCATTTGAAGCAATAAGGTTATCATGGGAGTTCTACAGACACATGGATTGCAAATTTGGCAGTAATCGTGTTTTTATTATTAGATTCTCTTCTCAACGTACAGTATTCCATTAATAACATTTCTGTAGAGATTTTAGAAGGGTGCACTTTTTTTCTGTAGGTTGACTTTCAGGGGACAGTCTCTATATTGTCTGTACTAATTGCTACGTTTGTGTCATTTTTACAAATTTACTCCTTCTAAGTATCTAAGACAATATACACAAGAAAGAAATCTTTCAGGTTATAGACAGTGCAAACCTTGTGCCTTGTCATGTCAAATGCATGTTTTATATCCTAAGGGCTGTAGGGCTGTGACTACTACTACCAAAGAAACAGATAAATAGTGCAGTGTTTGCAATAAAGAAAGTTGATGATATCTCATTTACTAAGTGGATATGCCTATTTAAAAGATATTAATATCTTGATAGAAGACTTTGCAGAGAATTAATCAAACAAAAGGCTCTTATCTTTGCCTAATACACACTGAAATGAAGTAGCTATGTAATAGACTTTTTGTATCTCACTGGTATGCTGCACATTCAGAGATGTTCAAAGCATCCTTTTCCTGTGAGACTATTGTTCAGGAAAAATCACATGTGCTTGTTAAAAAAAATACTAAAAGTTTATTGAGCATAATAATAATAAAATCAATACTATAAAAATGTTCGGAGATAGTAGAGAAACATTAGTCCTAACAGCCGTAGAAAATGCTGTTATAGAATCAGCTAGAATAGTTAAAGGTTATGGACTATTGTTCTATTTCTCTGCTTAATAAGGCTTTACTTTGGTGGCATATGGGTGTGATTTAATTCTCAGACATATCCTTTTGTTGTGAGACAAAATTCACTGTACCACAGATCAATAAGTGTTGGAGAGGATGAAAGTTTGGTAAGAAAGTTTCACAGATATGTTGGCTTGGAAGAAAGATCTCTGAATGTAGAAACTGAGGATGAGATAGAAATGAAAGCAAGTTTTGATATGGAGTAAAAGATATTTTGCTGAAACACTGACCACTGAATAACTGAGAAGGCAAAGGTTGGAGATGAGTTCGAAGGAGATTTTTATGATTTGGACAAAGGTATGTGACTACAAAGACGTTTTTCACCAAACTAAATAAGTCTCAAGAAGAGCATAAGTAAATAGAAAACATGTCTTTACCAAAAAGAGAGATATCACAGGCAAACAAGAAATGTCGATGTAGCAAGAAGAAGAGAGGTCTGAGAATTTTCCATTGTAAGCTTAAATTGTAACTTACTTACTCTTGTGATTGGATAATAATGACTATAATATGGTGATAGTAGCTGCTATGATAGGCTATAGGCAAATGTATTGTGTATGGTGCTTATTGGTTGCTATGTGTTAAGATACTCAGCAAAGTATATAATGCTTTGTAACCTGAACAGAAGGTGGTGTCAGGTATGCCTACAGCTGGAGCTGGCAGCTGTAGGGCTGGCTCTGGATACCCACTCCCTGAAATGCTGTAACTTCGCCTATGCAATAAACAGCTTTCAAGAGAGCCGCCTGAAGTCCAGACATCCTTCGTGAAACTTTCTCCTATAAATAAGCAAATACAAAGCTCAAAAAACACCAAGCTAACAAGTTAAAATTAGAAGAATTATGAAGCATAATCATTCACTTTTGCAGAAGTTTTATGCCAGTGTTACCGTAACGCATACCAAAGCAAACCAGGTCTAGTGCATGTCAACTATGAAAAAACAACTAAGGCAACCAACTTATAAAATTAAACATTGTTTTATGCATGCAGTCTATTTATTTTAATCAGAAATAAACCCCTTTTTTTTCAGCCATGAATTCTCCTGATTCTTATGTGCCATTTGGCAGTCAATTTCTTACAAAGCGACTGAATATATCTCTCTAACTCATTACATGGACATCCACCAGCTATCATTATACTTTAGTTAGTACTTTCTAGTGAATCTCACATTTTTTATATAAAGGCTCATTGGAGGAGAAAGTGGTATCTCACTTCCTCTCTAGGAAAGATTCCAGTTTGTCACAGGTACATGCATCTTGTCAGCAAGAGAAGCAGGTTCAACTCCTCAATATAGAGAGTAGAGAATTGAACCCAACCATTTTATCTGTCATGTGACTATTATTCATTTGGCATAGGGATAAAAGCACTCTGACGTCTTATATTTTTATAAAGGACATGCTTGTATTTTCATAGTGTTGGGAATCCACTTTTTTAATGCTGTAAATCAGGGCAAAGCTTGCTTTCCTGATGACAGGTTTGAGTATCAAAAGCAAAAGTTTAGTATTTGGCAAGATAGCACCAAATTACCACCTTCTGCAAGAAGGAAAGAGAGACATGCAGGTGGAAGCAACTGAACAGATGGTATCAAAGTTGAAAGGGAAAGAGTAATTTCACCTAAATTTACATTGTAAATGTCTGTACCTGAGGTAGTCTTTTTAGGCTCGCTTTATATTCATTGAAAAAGCCAGGTTAATCTGATATTTAAGAGTCACTCATATTGGGGTAGCTCCATTCAGAAGGGATAGTCCTCCAAGTACTAGGAAAGGAGCTTTGGGGCACTAGCTCAAACACAGATGTCTGCCAACAGCTAGGTGGATACCATCACAATTGTGTTATTCCTGTGGCTCTTTCAAACCCAGAACACAAAGTTCACAACACTTCTGGAATGCTATGGTGCTGCATGGGCAGTGACCAGGAAAAAAAACCAAACAACAGCTACATCTCAGATGAGACCATTTCTCCAATGAGAACCACTATTGTTATTAGTCATCACTCCTCTAATTTTTTTCAAGCGAGTACAACATCTCCTGGTGTTTTAGTTGATAATGTTTTTAAGAATCTGCCCCTAGAGTTTCATAGGTCCTTTAGTTTCTTATTGAAAGTCAGAATGACAGCATTCATTTGTTTAATTTGAAATTTTCTTGGTTTAAAATATATTCCAAATAAAATAAACTTAAAGGAATAAGTTCTATTCTAAAGGGTACACTGTGGTACTCTTAATTTCTGATTTTTTTTTGCAATTAATTCTTTCTTTCCTTAGTAAAAAGAAAAGAGTCAGTACTATAATGCCAAGCTAACTGATCACTGCAATTGACAGGGATGTTGCTTCTAATTATCTTCCCTTTAATTTGCTAAGTGGGATGGTATTGTTTTTTTTTTAATTTTAGCGCACCCTTCTTCCTTCCTTTTTCTGCGGTGCCATTTGTTCAGCTATATTTGGGAAGAAAAGAACTTTGTTAAAATCCTGACAAACAAATAAGAACACTATGAGGGACACTTCTCTAAAGAATTATCCTTCCCTCACTGTGCAGGGCACTCCAAACAATGGTGAACTTTAACATTATGTCTATCTTTCCAGGCTCATATGTAATTTTACTTCACAAGGATTTTAATCCAAGAGATTTGTGCATATTTCTTGCAGTGCACATGCAGAATAAAATTTTGGTCCTTACCTTTACAGAATGAAGCCAATGGCAGAACTCCAATAGTTCATGACAGTAATTTGGATATTTGTAATCTACCCTTCAGCTTTGCCCTTGCTAAGGGCAAAGAGTGGATCTTAATTTATATACCATTTTTTTTCCTTTTAAAAGCAGATGCCATCTATTTTGTTTCATATAACCAAGGGAAAAAGGTTTCATGCAGAATTGCTCTCACTATTACAGCAACTGTTTGTGTGGCAGAGAGCAACACAGCCCAAAGAACAGCATGTTCCTGAAGGATATATGAAAGGGATTCTTCCAGGAAGTAGAAACACCAATTACCAAGAAAGTATCCATGTCATTTAGACACTGGTTTGCACAGCTCGTGCTCAGCAGCACAGTGATTAGTGTGTAACACAACCATATAGGGGAGTAAGCATGTTTTTCACACTCTGTATTTGTCACTTGCACACACTCAAGTGCACGTTGAATATGACCACTCAAAATATTAGCGGCTCTGAAATTCCCCTGCACATTTTGGAATGAAATGTTTGTGTCATTACAGTATTTGAGATAGAGCGGTTGATTTTCCCCCTTCATTTAATTAGTTTTTTTCTTCTGTATTCTTAGCACAGTGACTTCTTCATCAAGGTTTACTGCCTCCATGTTAATAGGCTCTCTAAAATAAGGGTTTTTCTTCATCATCATCGGACAGTTTTAAGTGTAAGATATTATGAAGTTAATCTTTAACTTCTGTGTTTCTAGATGTATTTACTTTTTAATATCACTGCTCATGCTTAGGATGTTCTTAATAGTTAAAATAACAAGTCACTTCAGGTCTGGAATTGAAGAGGAAACATACTTTTCAAAATCTTAAATATAGGTTTCTCTTGGACTGAGGACTATATTAAGAGATGAATCTTAAATATTTGTAATTTTGGAGTAGATTTTTTTGAACAAAAACTAACAACTTGCTTAACAAACTAGAAATATAAGGGAAATTTATATCCAGAGAACACCTACCATATTTCTTCATATGACTGACTACATTTTCATTGTACAGGATTCTGATCCGAGACTAAATGTGCCATAGTTAAAAAGAAAAAAACTGTCCATTATGTTTTGGACTGCAAGTGCCATCTCAAAATAGGCTCAAAAAGTATACATTTTTTAAATATTTCTCTACAGTCCCTGACTTTAAGGGATCCAGTGCCTCACTATACTGTGAAAAATTTTTACAATAATACATATTACTTCTACTGTTTCATTTTCTTCTTACAAAGGGAACACAGTGATAAGCCAGTGACAAAAAATTTTATTGAGGCATTCTGATCTCTTTCATTTCAGCCGGAGACTTCTTAAGCAGTTCTTCATGAGAAGAAAAGCTACTCAGTAATTGGTTTGTAACCTTAATTTAAGCTCCTTAATTTAAGTCCAGAAAAACTCATGTTAAAATAAAAATTGTTGTGTGAAGTTCTGTATTTAGTATGTCAGAAGGAACCAGGATACTGAGATTCAAATACTTAACCACAATAGGTAAAGCTGCTGAAGCACATAGTCCCTCTTTACTCTGGCAATGGCACAAGCTGAACATGCCAGAAACATTTAAAAATAGGTGATTACCTTATTTTCTTTTTTAATAAATACTGACTGTTTAGACACTGGAGTTTTAGTTTAGTGTTCAGATTGGATATTTTAAAGAATGCCTGTGAGAAGAAAGGCAGGTAATGCTATTTGGTACAAGTACCCTCATTTCTAATAACTGCACTGTTCAAAGCAAAGGACAAGGACACTGGCTGATATTCTGAGTATGGGCAAACATTTTTAAGAGCAAGTAAAGTCTCTGCTGATGACAGATAGCACCTTTTCTGACTATGACAGATAGCCATTCAGTGAGCTTTCTACGTATCCACTGCACAAATTCTATTTCGTCAGCCAGATAAGGAAAACCGATAGCAGATAGAAATCTGTGTCAACACAAAGTAAATTAAAAACAGACGTCTTCCATCTGATAGTATCTTTTTATATAATGTAATTTCTTTAGCAAATGTTCTGTGTTTTACTCCAAAAGATTATAGAAAAAGTGTGGCTGATGGTTTATAAAGGAAATAGGCAAAGCTGCACAGAAGAGCATAACATCAAAAGTAACAAAAACTAGTTGGTTATTATATATTATAAACCCCTATTTTTTGTCACTTTATAAAAGCCATACTTTCCCTCTTGCTCTAGGAAAAAAAAAGATATTAAGGAGACAAAATATATTCAGATTTATGAGGATTGATATGCCTATTTTCTGTTAGGTACTATGACCAAATGTTTGCATACTTCATGCTCTTCAAAGTTCCTTTCATGCTTGTTTTAGATGTTATTTGTTTCACTCCACGTATTTTAGTATTCAAGGAACTTAGTGGAGCAAAATGGAAAGTTTTAGAATAGGAGTAGAACATTCCATGTAAAATTCCTATTAACAATAGTGGGAGGTCTTTATCTAATTCTCCATTGTTTGTATTGAAAATTCATTCAAAATTTCAAACAATGGAGCTTTAGTAGATTACTGATTCATTTCAAAAGATTTTCAGAAACATCTGGTATTTCACACACACAAAAAAAAAGTGGCAATTGGGCTATTGAATATGTCAAAGGAGACAGAAGCATACTGATTTGTCACAAAGAGTAGTCCCCATCACTGTTTATCACCAATTGCTTTAGAAAGATGTTTAAAGAGAGCAATACACGTAATACACATCCGATGTGTAAAATCAAGCATTCTATGGTAATCAACATTGTCTTTAACCTTGAATCAACTGACAATATATGATTATAAATACATGTTCTCTCCAGAAATAAAAGAGGCAGCATAAGCAAAGAGCACAAAAGAATACATTAAAATTACTTTTATAAATAGATTCCATAATAATATTTTGATGATCAACATCTTGTTCAGCCATCATTTGTATGCTACTATTTTTTACCAAATAAAACCATTCAAAAATAGCCATGCTGCACACTTGCAGAAGTGAGAACCTATGATTTATAAAAAAAGTATTAATGAAAAGAGGATAAGTCAACAATGCAACTCACTGAATTATGCTGTTAATTTTGTGCACTGCTGACAGTATTACAGACCATTAGCACGTCACCTCTTCATTGTACATTTAGTGGTTTTGGGAAATTTGAAATTGATAATTCTGAAAAGGTCTTTCTTTAACCTAGAGCTAAGATTGATCCACAATACTCTGGTCATATGATTTCCAGGTTTTCCATATAGGTCTAGCTGTGACATGATATTTCCATTCAACTCTTGATCCAAAAAATGGGCTTGAAGCTTGAAATGTAAAAGAAGCTTTAACTTGTCAATGCAGGATAGCAATCGATGACATTTTTAAGTATAATTAAGTAATTGACTCCTACTGGATTTACTAGACTTAGATGAATTATAGTAGTTTCCTGCACTACTAATGAAATTTTGCAAGCCAGGTTTCTGATCCACTGTCTAAGGAATTCAGACAGAACCTCTGTGCAAAGCAGAGGTAAAATGGTTCACAGCCAAAATTGTCAAAGTACTTTTATAGAAATGTGGAATTGAACGAAAGGGCACTGTAGGTATTCAATCCACTAAATGACTGACAAAAAAAACCCCCACAGAATATAATAAAAAAGCAGACCAGTGCCAGTAAAGCTTCTACAGAAAAGTTATCATACACGATTCATTTATTTGGTGGGGTTTACAATAGTAATTTCTTAGGAGAAAACGAAGATCTAAGCTTAAAAACAAACAGTAAAAATTATAAACTACAAAGATATGAAGAGGCATAAACAATTTGCAAAATTTCAAAGACAAGGAATAAAATAAGTGAAAAACAGAGGTCACATTTTGATTATTTGTGAAAATATGCAACAAAACATCCAGTCCAGTTTGTTATTATTTTTTTTTAATTTAGAACAAGATGTAGAAATACAGGACAAAATCCAAAAATAAAATTACATGCGTGGGGATTTGGAGAGATAGGAGCATTCAGGGAAAATTTTCCAACACCTTCAATTTTTTCACACCTTCAACACCTGTCACATCTTAGAAATTCAAAAAATTTCACGTGTCTCACTATAATATTAAAAATTATCCATATAAAAATCTTTTAGAATGATATAAAAACTGTAACCATTACACAAATTTTATTTTATTTGAACTTGGACTGCTGAGATCAATATTGTGTACTGAACTTTCCATGGAATAGCTCTCAATAGAATAAAAAGTGTTTATTACAAATGCTTATACTAAGGCATAATTTCAAATTTATTTGCCTAGATTCTGAAAGTTTCCTGATAGTGGAAGTGATACAAATGAGGTAGAGAATCTGTCTGCACAGAATTTTCCTGTACAGAAGGATTCAGCTTTGATAAATAATCCTGTATGCACACAAATAGTTAGTTTGAATTGAAACACAGAATTTAAAAAACATATCTGTTTTGCTGACATAGTGACAATGCCATTTTTCCCCGGACTCTAAAGTGGTTTCTCACTGGTGCAATTTTAAACCCTAAATTCCATTAAATTGTTCATGCACTGAAAAAACCAGATAAAGTGATTGAGTTAAGTGTTTTATAAACCAAAATTTTCTTGTTTGTTTCCTTTGGAAATTGCTGGATATAAAAATCTCTGTGGGCACTGTCCATTACTGGCATATAAAAGAACACTACTGTAATTTCCTTTTATACTGCAAAGTATTGCTGGCTGATGAAAATGGGTTTTCACAAAAGTTTTCATTTTCCCTCCTTGTTGACCAGATGTTCATCCCCTTCACACTGTTGGCAACTGTGATAATGTCACTCTTACTTAAAAGCAAGAAAATTTACAGAAATTTAACTAGATATATTTACCTAGAATTTACCCCAAAATCCTTTTCACATTTTTAAGCAATCTTTCAGTATTTAAATGAAATTTTAGATAGAGATTCAGAATTTTTTTTTGCATAGCTTATAGGTTATTTTATGGTTTTGGTACAATAAACCATTTTATGGTTTTTCTAACTCATATAAATTTATTCCCTATAATTATGTTTCTCCCATTTCTGGTTTTCATTCCATCTTAATATTCACAGCATTACAAGGACTATGAGTTATAAGACAACAGAAGAAAAATTTACAAAGGCATATATCAATAAAAATAGTCAGCTGAAAAACCTGTAAGAATTGAGAGAACTTGGTTGCTGTAGTGTGTCATGTTGTTTCTGACTTTGCTTTGCAATCTAGCTAGCTGGGCCACAGTTTTACAAAAGACACATAGCCCAATTCCAGCACTATAAATCTGCAGCTTGAATATTTTCTTCAGAATATTGCTGGTATTTCTTTAGAATCCCATGTGAATGGAGCATTTCAACCCTTGCAGACACTTCAGCTAGTTGATGATTAGCAATCCCTGTATCATTTTAATACCTGTTGCTGTAACATAAGTATAGCAGGACTTGCAAAGCAGACATTTCTGAACTTGGAATTTGGTGACATTTTTTCCGAATACAAACTCATGTTTGAAACTTTTGTTACTAGTGTGTTCCTACATGCAATCTCTAATACTCCCCATTTTAAAAATCTCAAAATGTCAGCAGATTTCCCCCACATCTGAGTGCTATAATTGACAGGATAGGATTAAGAGAAGAGCTTTGATCTATTCCATTTAGCACTTCAATTGTTTTCCCTTTAGTTTTATACTGGGTTGGATTTTGGGTTTTTCTATTGTTGTTGGTTGGTTGGTAGGTTTTTTTCCATAATCCAAAACATAATGAAATATTTAACTCTTCTTTAAAAGAAAAGGGAAGGGAGCTTACAACTTAATTGCTAAATAATGTAGACCAGAAAAGGGCTGATCTTTTTCACTCTTCCCATTGTTCTTTCTGGAAAGCTTTGTTGCTCTATTGTTTTTTCTGTTTGTGATGTTTGGATGTATGCAGGAAAATGTAGCAGGGATGAGAAAAACAGAGGAAAAATGTTAACTTGATACTTTGCAGACACATTTTGGGCCAAAGAGCAAGTACCTGCAATCAATACCTTTACTTCTACATTGTAGAAAATTTGCTACTTTTGGTTTTTTTATCCTTCTACATTAGGGATGGTACTGATTGCTACATACTACCAACAAAGAGATATTGAACAGGACATTCTGGAGACAAAGATAAACTTGCCTTGTGGTTACAATAACTCTTATTCGTAGCAGGAAAGAAGAAACAAAATGTACATGATACAGCAAAAAGCATTTCCAATGTGATTTTTTCATGTTAATTGACATTCATTCCTTGCCATTTCCAGGAATATTTATGTCTATTGGTTGGCTGAGGTTCCAGCTCACAATGCCACCATGAAGAGCTGAAGAAAGGCTTAGACATTTTTATCTCAGTACCAGAGGAAACTTGGTATCTCCTCCTTATTTTTATTCCTCAGGTGACCGAAGCATTAGGCAGCAACATTGTGTCCAGGACTGTATCTTTTGGGAGAAAAACTCTCAATAATGTTAGAGCACTGGAATTTCCTACCTTGGTTTTTAGGCGCTGACAATGAAGGCAGGGAACAGATGCAGTGTCCAAGGCAGTGTGGATTGGAAAGGCAAAAGAGCAAAGGAGACTGAATATGGGGGGAGTAAATGGGATTAATATCTGTTACTGACTTTCGTCTCCTTGATGAAATTGCCTCTCCTTCTGGTAAAAGCCCACCATAAGGACACATGGAGACTATAAATATATATCTATATATAACATTTTATTCTGCCTTAATGCTGAAGGAGTTTCCTAATGTGCACTGAAACTAGGATGTCTTCACTCCCTTTCTATAAATATTTTCACTCCAGTATTTCACTTAGTTATAAGGAGATAAGTATATTTTTTGAATAATGAGAGATGCCCCACCCAATACCCTCGTTGAAAGAGAGTAGGACCGAAAACACACAATGTTATGAAGAATTAGATAGTAATCACTTTTGCAGTTACTGGACAAATCTTTATTTTATCCATCCTTCTTTCCCTGCTGCTTCACAATGATTCCTTCATAACTGCAAATAGAGTCCTCAGCACTGAAGGAGAGATTTCCCCAACACTGGTCTTCAGAACATCACATGGCTAGTGAGTTGAACAAGATGGATGGCCCTGCAGGATGGAAGAGAAAGCAAGTACAGCTACAACAGACTGGAGTTACAACAGCTCACTAAAATGCTTCAAAATTTGTGCTGGTTTTACTTTTTAGAAAATGCTGGTATGCTGCTATGGTACCTTATTGGCCCCTGCAGTACACCTGGTAAATATAATAATAAATGTTTCACTGAACACTGACCTAAAATATTTTTTAAAAAATAACAAAACCCTTTATTTTTTGCAAAACTTTTCTGACTGCCGTGAATATTGCACAACACACAGATTAGGGGGAGGAAGGGAGAATAAAAAGAGGATGATGACCAAATGCCCAGAAAATTAAAGTTTATAGGGTGATTTCAATGCCCTTGGACATTCACTTAACATCTCTCTGACTTCCAGTCTCCAAAAAGGGTATGAAAGCAGTTAGAATTAGAAAGGGTATGAAAGCAGTTAGAATTAATTTCATGCCACACTGAAAAAAAATCAAGTACTTTTATAATTCAGACAAAAAATCTACCACATTTTATATCTTTCTATACAAAACCAATCCAAATTAAACCAAACCAAAACAAATAATTGGATTTTTTACCCAAAAATGTTCTTTTAATTTTCTCTGGTTTTCTACACACAGAAGTCTTTCGAGTCTTGATGCAAGAAGTATAGAAAAGAAAACGTCATTAAACTGAGTGCACAGTTATATTTCTAAGGTGTCAGGAACACTCTTTTACTACTTTCACATTTGTTAAAAATTATGACCAATTAAATTTCTCACTGAAGTAAGAATAAAATTGATGCTTAAGAATTTAAGCATCATACACCTCATAGAAGCCACTACAACAGTGACCTGGTAAACACACTGACAAAAAGGGATATATCTTTAGCTGGAGTCCCAAGACATCTCTGATAAGCTCATCCAAAAACTCTGTGTGATGGGGAGTAGCTGGCAGAACAAAGAAACCTTGATGGATCCAGGACAAAGAAACTGTGATAATGAACTGATCTCCCAGGAAAACAGGAATCAGCAATCATTATTCCAGTAACTGACAATGTGCACCCTCTTATGTATCTACAGTAAAAAGTACAAAAAGTAAATTGCTGCCTACTCAAAGAGAGCTTCTCTGTACATTTTTCCAGTGCTTAACCTGCACAAGGTCTCCTGGACAGACCAGTCTTGATGGGGCTGCCTGCCTGACTCCGCACTCCATGACACCAGGACATGGATAACCACTAAAGTGACAATTTTTTCTTCAATGATTGGAACAACTTGGTGATTGCTGTAGCAGTAACAGCTTGTATGATACATTTATGGGGCACACACACAGGCAAATGTTCTTAAGCATATATTTGCTCTCATAGTTGGAACCTAGTAATTGCTTTACTCTAGTAATATATATGCATACATACCTATATAAATTTAACTGCTCTCCTAGTAGTAATTTTGCAGAGACTTGTGTATATGTATATACTAAGCATTTGGTTTTAATAACAATAGCTTTGTAGTAACTTGTAATGAAGACATTCTCAGAAACATCTGTGACATTGTGTATTGTGGAATCCTGTGAATCCCAGTCTCCATCTTCGTATACCTGCCAGTCAGGGAATCCTCATAGGTCATGATAGTGACCACTACAACACCATAGCAAAATCGAATGTTAAATTACTACAACAACTAAGACAGAAGAGCCTCCCAGAATAATGGAAGAATGCTTAACATGTTTGATAAGGTGAATTTCTACACATTTGATAAGGTCATTCACTGCTGTGCCCCTCTAGATAGGGATTTTTTGTTGTTATGTACCATTTTACATTTCATCAGACTAATGCGTATGAAGGATCAAATAAACCAGATATTTCACAGAATTACAGAATAGAATAGAATCATAGAATCATCAAGGTTAGAAAAGACCTGCAAGATCATTGAATCCAACCTTTGACTAAACACCACCTTATCAACTAAACCATAGCACTAAATTCCATGTCCATAGCACTAAGTGCCATGTCCAGTCATTTCTTGAACAATTCCAGGGACAGTGGATCCACCACCTCCCTGGGCAGTCCATTCCAATGCCTAACCATCTTTTCAATGAAGAAATTCTTCCTGATAACTAACCCAAATCTCCCCTGGCAGAGCTTGAGGCCTTTTCCTCTTGTCCTGTTGTAAGCTGACTGGGCAAAGAGACTGATCCTCAGTTGACCACATCCTCCTTTCAGAGAGCTGTAGAGAGCAACAAGGCCTTCTCTTAGCCTCCTTTTCTCCAGGCTAAATCACCTTTATGCTTAAGATTCTGGCACAATGTTTAATATAATTATCTCTGATAAAATATTAGGGAAGCAGTGCTTCCCAGGTTGTAAGGTGCTGCCACACAATGCTGAAGGAGGAGTTCAGTCACTCACGAGCATCGAGTGAATACCAGAATTTACCACAGAGGTAGGACCTGGGTCCCTAGAGATAAAATAACAGATAATTATAAATGCCCAAAAGATATCTCAGTGAGCATTGAATGATTTCAAAAAACAGAACCTTCATTCTGATAAGGAAAGAATCTCACTTATCTTAGAATTGGTAGTTCTTCAGAACAAATTGCAAAAGTGATAAGGGGAGGAATAGCTTTCATAGATCTCCACAAAGTATGAAATATATTGTGTTACAGCAAACATCCCAAACATATTAACACCAGTAAATAAAGACAACAGTACAGATGAGACCATTGATTTATTCATAAATTCTGATCTGTTTTCGCTTTTTTTATGACCCTATTTAATCGCTGCATGTTTTTAAGGTTGTCATGTCTAATTTTTTTTTATTATTAAACGATGCTTTACAGGACAGTTCTATAATCTTGTCAAAAGACATTTCACCGTATGTTTTTTATAAATGAGACTTATTAGTCTCAATTGTGGCTACCTCCTTGTAAGATAAATATTCTAAAAGTTGAATAAACATATTAAATAAAAATCCCCTATCTGAAATGTCCCTCCCTATTTCCAGTGATTAATGACCAGCTCTGCCATTCATATTGCATTCATAATGCAGGACATATTTGTCACTTGCTTGGGTCCAGCCCACTCTGTATTTCCTCCTTTACTCTGCCCTACTCATCCCTCTAAAGGCAAATAGTGTAAAAAATCACCCTTATTCTTCCCAATTACTTTGCATACTGTCACATTACTGCATCATATTGTGCTGCACCCCTACAACTAAAATAGCCAACCTAGACTATAAGCAATAATAGAAATGTAAGTAAACTAGTTATTGAAAGGTATCTATTATCCTGCATTTAAAACAAGTCTCTGGAAATGTTTATGATCTAGCATGGACTTAAGGGTTACATAAAATTATTATTTGTGTTAATAATACCTACTGTGCAGTTATCAAGTTACTATTCATTTTGATAGTGTGAAAAATGAATAGATTAGGTCAGACAATAATAACTTTTTTCTGTTTTTTAATTTACTTTCTGAATTTATCAAATATATTCTAAAATTTGTGCTATTTATTTTATTCTGTGAATCATACACTCAACTGTCTGTTGTGATGCCACATGATTCTTTGCTTTATTGCTTGCTCAGTGGCTGAACTAGCAGAAAGATATGTTTCAGAGCAGTAGCCCATGTCCACAACTGTGGCATGAAGCAGGAGACTGAATAGCAGCAGCAATCCGACTCCTTTCATATCTCAAAACTACTAGTTTCCCCTCTCATAAGAAATGTTGTGCCAGTACTTGACACCACATTACCCTGCCTTGTGTCAGCTAACTGCTAGGTGCATTGCTCCCAAAGTGGAACCCATGATCCTGGAACAGGAGTACTCAATACACCACATATGGAGAGAGTTGATCACTTCAGTGCTGGATTTGCAATAATGAGCCTGCTGAAAAAAGGGCTCTCTGAGCTGGCTAATAAAAAAAATGTAATGGAGAGAGTTTATCTTAAGCTTTTTCCTAATCCACAGTTAAAAGCGCTCAATTCAAGGCTGAGTGGAAGCAGCTGGTACATCCAATCAGGGCTTACAATCAGAAACACTCACAGAACTTGGAGAATAAGTTTTCTACAAGACAGCAAGGAGGGAACAGCCTGTCCTTTATGCTATAGCTAGGAAAAGAAGGGACTGAGATTGGAAGAGATTCCCTGTTGTCCTTCCCCTAGCAGCCATAACACTAGCCCAGAAGTTACCCCTAGTACACATTCACCTCTGTCTGTCCTTTGAGGGAACTGCAATTCCCTCAGGGTCTAACCCACAGCTACTTTCACCATGGAAGCAAACACACTGCTAAGCCCCAGTTTATTGCAATCTAATATTTTTCAATACTGAACTAATTTTGCAATTCCTCTCTATTTCATCTGCTAATGCTTCTGATTCTCTGCTTCTTAAGCTCCTTTTCTCATTTATTCTCCACCACTTCTTACCATAAGCAATTTTCAACTTCTATCAGAGGCTGCATTCAACAATGTCCCATTCTTCCTGAATCTTGTTTTACCTTTAGCAATGGGATTTGCTGTGGTGGCCCTGGATGAAGGTTGCCTTTCTCTGGATAACTAAGTACTCACAATGATCAGCATCGGATGAAAAAATTACCTTTGACATTGTGCTTTCTCTTCTTTTGTGAGTTCTCAGTTTTAAGAAGACAGGATCAGACATAAAAAGAGCATCACCAGCAGTTCCTGAGTATCTTCATTAACTTTTTTTCCTCTTTGTCTCCCAAACGAACAGCTTTTACAACTTATAATATTGTATAAAAGTCACCATCCAAGGTTTTCCCCTCTGTTAAAGCTTTCCGAAGCTAAAGAAAAAAGCAATTGAGAAAGCAATATAAAGTCCTGCTGGTGCAATCCCTTCATTTTGAGCATACTGTATTTCTTGGTGCAGATGAGCCATCCACTAATAAGTTTTTCAAATTATCTAAACAAACTCTGAACTTCCTGCTGGTTCATTTCTCTGCATCCTTCTCTTTTCTCTTGTTGGCAGCGGCATGGTTCCTTCCATGCTGTTAGACCACCTGTTCAAAAGAATAATAATAACAATACCCCTTACTGTTAAAAATATAACATCTCTCCCAAGTTAACAAATTTCCCATTACACCACTTTAAAATTATCTTGGTGCAATTAACATATCCTGATTGATCCCATTGGAAGTATCCAGGCACTATAATGTAACTAGTTAATCGCCACAGGAAGAGTCAGCCAAATCACCTGCTCACACTCATGATGGGGTCTAAATTGAATTCCACAGGAGCAAGCTCTGGCAGAAGTCACAGTTTATTTAATATCTGCCAGGAGTAAGCTGTGCTGTTACGGAAGTAGCTGCCACATTCCCCGTGCCACAGTCAGTGCAAACACAAAAGCTCAGTTTAGTGGGTATTCCACAATCCAGTATCAAACCTCTTTCCTGCAGCTGGGCTCCCTACAGCAACAGTTACCTCCAACAGAGAGATGGTTCCAAAATTAAATTGCCTTCCCTCAAATACTGAATCTAATAGCTTCAATTTCTCTAATTGCTCTCACTCCCATGGCATCCCTTCCTGGCTCTGGTAACAAGTTGAGTGTGGATGTGCCTTGTCCATCCTTGGACATAGGGATAAGTTTATTGACATTACGCCCCCCAAAATCTGCATAATTTAGAAATGCCCTAAGGTTTTCTTAATGGGGGGAATTATGATTTTTTTTTTTCTATTTTAGTGCAATTTTCCCCATAGGATAGCTTTGTATTTATGTCAGCCTTTTTACAGCAGGGAGAACAGTAATAATCTCCAGCTGTGAGGAGAAATCAGGTGCAGATTTTAGTTCAGTTATGAAAAATAAAATAAGCTATGAACTATGAGAGATTGCTGAGTCAAGATCTGGCCTATGATAAATGTGCAAGTGTGGAATATGATTGATACCTTGTTAGTATTGTATTTTTTTTGAAGACCCAAGCAACAAACACAAAACAACTACACATAGATCCCATTGTGTTAGAGTCCATACACAAAAAAAGAAAGTAGCAATTATTGCCCAAAAGAATTGCAATATAGCTACATGGAATAATATCAGTTCTTTCAAAGAACAGAGGACTGAGCAATATATTGCACAGTCAAGATTTTTGCAGAAGGTTGTGACAGAAATACCAGGAGTCACAGAGGGAGGAAATGAAGGCAAAATGTCTCAAATTCAATCTGCAATCTTAATCAAGCTCATCCTTTCCTTCCTCTGAGGGTCCTGATTAGCTGCACAAAATGACTGATTCCAAGTTTCAGCTTATTTTGAATAAATTAATGATGTAGGTTGAGGCCACTTCTGTGAATTATGATGAACAAAAATGACACCCAAGGTCATAAACTCAACCTGTCAATCAGGCAAATAAAAACCAAACAAACGTGGGATTGTTTGGATATACCAACAACGTAGTCCCATGAAATGCTTATATCCCAAATATTCCTAGGACAATCAAGTATCTTCATGAATAATTCACTTACTTTGCTGAAACAAGTTCCTCCAAACTTTATTTGGTATGCCCATGGTATAACTTCTAAAGGAGAGAAGCATTTCATTCATATATAGATTTCTGAATTCGTGCTATAGCAACAGTTAGGCATAGTCAGAAATTACCCATGTTCATCTAATTAAAAACCTACCTTTAGCATGATTTAAACTTATCTGCCATGTTTACAAAACCAGCACTCTACACTTTAGAAGAGATTTGAAGTATCTGTACCTTAAACAGCAAAACATCCAGAGAACAAACACAGCTATATCAAAAGAAAATGCTCAACATAGTTCTGTTATCTAAAAGTCAGTATTGAAAGTTATATATGTAAAACAAATCTTGATCTTTTTTCCTTTTTTGTGGGCTTTATGGAAATATTAATTACAACATTAAGATTTGATAGTGTTATTGTGGTGGTTTATGGGGGGGGTGTTAAATTAAAAAGCAAGAGGTTGTTTTCCACTGTGGTTTTGTTTCATTTTTAAGTCAGAGATATGTTTTCAAGTTTGGTTAGGAACAAATTCCCATGTGTCATGGGTCTGAGGGGAGCATGGAACAAAAGGTCAAATTTCGCTTGCTGCTGCAGGTTTTTGTGTGGAAACCATACACATAATTGGAGAAGGATGCAGCCAGAGAATGACTTGTACGGGCATGGAAAAGCCGTAGGAACAAACACAATTTAAACATAGCTGGGAATAAAACACACCTAAGAATGCTATATTCTGCCTTTCTGTTGATGCTGCTGTAGGGTTGGGGTTTTTTTATGGGGAGTAATTTTGGCTTTCTTTTAGATTTTAATGTTAATGATTGCCTGCATAGAGAAAACTTATTCAAGGTGGTGTGTTTTCCCTGAACACTCTTAGTTCCATCCTCTCGACAGATGTTCAGCACCTATTGTTATTCACTACTATCCAAAGTATATTTACTATGTTTTTTATGAACTACTTTCCCAGAACCACATATTTACTTCAAATTTCCTATTTTCTGGTTTACGTCTTCTAGATTTGTGCAGACTTTCACTTCAGAGAACTAAGAAAGCCTTTTCATATTAATGTCATCATCCTGAGCCGTGGTTCTGAAATTTTTCAGTTTGCTACCTATACCTCTTCTGCATTGTAATGAGGATAACTGGAAGCTGCTTATTTTTTAATGGAAACTTAGATTCTTGAGACTCAAGAACACTTTTACTGCATCTTCTGAAAGACATTAATATCCTCTCTATTAATCAGTGAGTAATTGTTCCCAAAGTTTTCTACCAGAGGACTCTCAAGTGCATGATATGATAACAGCATAATCTTAGCCTAGAATGCTCTCTGCTAGTACTGGCTCAGATTCTACTTGTGCTTTTAAAGGATGCTCTGCATGGAACAATCAGTTTCAGTGATTTATTTTCCTCCCTTACAGAATAACCTCTTTTGCTAATCAGTGTGTTGAAAGATTCCTGTATTTCAGATTATTTTGGAAAACATAAGCAGTAGTTTTATGTGATTGACTCTTTCTTGTTGTTGGGAGTCACACAGAAAATTTGCTCTTACAGTCAAGGAGTGTGTTTGTTTAGATCTAGATCACCAAATGATTAATCACTGAAATGAGCATCAAAATCAACACTTCATAAATATGCTAACAAAAATATAGATATTAATCTACTCAGTGATACACAAGCAAAACAAGTGGGACTTGAATTTCAGGCTCGTCAATAAAAGAAATCTAATCCTTTAGAAAGTAGAAAACACAATAAGAAATGAGAGCTTGGTTAAAAGAGAGGAGGGAAGAGGAAAGATTAAACTCTGCTTTGTATAGCACATGACCCATGTGACAAAGAATAGATTACAGCACTGTGCATATGGATTTCCATGTGTATATATATATATATATACGTGTGTGTGTGGGTGGGTGCGGATGTGGGTGTATGTATGTGTATGTATATATATGCATATATGTATATTTAGATGTATATCAGCTAGAGTAAACTGACAATGCAATTAAGCCATAAAAATATTATCATAGACAAAATTCTATTAATATGTCAACAATAATTTTACCAGTTTTCTTCTCACTTTAAAACTGATAGAGAAATGGTCTCTTGCTTCCTGCCCAAGGTATTATTTTCTGTCATCCGATAGTTGTTTCTACCAAAGCCAACTATATGTTCTTGCTTGAGATGAAGTTGAAAGCTGAGAGCCCTTGAGTCTCCAACAAGGCTTTTTCATATACATATGGAGTGAAAATTTGTCTGGGTTTTTAAAAGGACTGGTGTATACAAAAATGAAGCTTGAGATCTGAATTTTATGTTTTCTTGAGTTCTAACAATATATAAGGGAAGAGAGCTTTTATTAAAGTTGCAGAATAAATAATTTCTATCAAATCTCCAATAGTCAATGAAATAAGCCCTCCTTCTCAGTTCTCTTTGGTTGTAAAACTTGGCTGACTGTTGGTCATTTCAGTGGAAGCATGACAAGAACACCTGAAAATACCTGCAGCTAATCTCTGCAGTAGCTAGATTTGTGCCACTTCAGACTTGCTAAACCTAAACTCACTCTTTGAACTGAATCTGGAAATTACCTGTAAACGACAACAACCTACAGACTACAAAGGCAATGAGCTCCCAAGGGAGAAAGCTATGGACAGGCGGGCTACAGCAGTAAGCAAAATGATTAGCAGATGAACTTCTGACAGATTCTAGATGTAACTGGGGCACTTCCAATTACAGCTTCTTCAGCTTGATCTTCCCTTCAAAGAAGCAGAATCAATAAAAAATGGAAGAGCTCTTCCACCACAGAAGAATGGTAAGCTGAATACTAATATTTTCCATTTTTTTCCTGTCCTAATTTTTATTTTAGGTGCTATGAAAAATGTCCAAAACCCAAAAGTGAAGTGATTGGCTGTTGTTTACTATGTTTCTTCACTGTGACGCTTTGGTAGAGTAATATAAATGTTTCACTGTAGAACAGAAACATTTGAAGCCAGATGTAGGATACAGCTGATTAAATAATTATATAACTGATTCATTTTAACTATTTATTATTTTTACCAATTTATTTTATTTTATTTTATTGACAGTTTAAATCACATAAAAATATCGTAATAATTCACCAGGATTGTGACCCTCAGAGTAAATGTATTGCTGACCTCCTCTGGATATTGCACTTTACAGACAAGTGATGCTGTATGCTTCACAGAATCACAGAAACATGTAAGTTGAAAAAGACCTTTAGGGTCATTAAGTCCAGCCTTTCACCAATCACCACCTTAGGAACTGGTCCATAGCACTAAGGGCAATGTCCAGTCATTTCTTGAACACCTCCAAGGATGGTGACTACACCACTTCCCTGGGTAGACCATTCCAGTGCTTAACAACCTTTTCCATGAAGAAATTTTTCCTCCTTACCAACATGAACCTCCCCTAGAGCAGCTTGAGACCATTTCCTCTTGTCCTGCCGCTGGCTGCCTTGGAGAGGAGACCAACCCCAACTGCCTACACTCTTCTTTCAGGGAATTGGAGAGAGCAATAATGTCACCCCTGAGCCTCCTTTTCTCCAGGCTAAATAACCCCAGGTCCCTCAGCCACTCCTCATAGGACTTGCTCTCTAGACCCTTTACAAGCTTTGTTGCCTGTCACAAATCCCTCACAAAGAGGGATTTATCTGATTTAGTGCAGATGCTAGGACTAGTCAGCCCCTTTTCCATCCGTGGAGAAAATGGGCATTCCCAGAGCACAATTCTTCTCATCCTCAAGGTGACATTTAAAACAGCTCAATTGATTTATGCCTTTAAATTCTTTGTTTTTCCTGACTGAAATAAAAGCCATTTAGGAAAATAACTCAATGTAGTTATCTTTGCTGTAGACACCTGGACTTCAGTAAAATAAATTAATCTTCACAGCCAGGTCTGACACGTAAAATTTTCTTAATATGTGTATACCTTGAAGTATACCACAAAAAGCATTATAGTCACAATATACAATACACAATATTGTATACAATAGCAGTGTTTTTCTCTAATTCTTGTAATTCAAAGGATAAATGAATGGTGATGGATGCTCTTCAGCCAATAAGTGAAAGAACAGAATGGAACTTACTATTACTATTCAATATACATTGCCTGCTACATGAAGGGATTCAACAGATCTATCTTTGATGGAGGGACACAATCTAGAACACAATAAATGGCAAAATAGTATTTATTCTTCTCTGATCAAGTTTTTGTTTTGGAGAGATCTCAAAGAACACTATAAACAAAAGAACTCTCATGGTTTTAATCAGATAGAGACATAAACTGAAGTGCAGAGAAAGGAGGATATTTAAGGTTGCTTATTAGGCTAACGAAAAAACTGGAATGAAATTTCCCTTATTCCAATTTTAAGTCACACTGGGCACTTAGTGTCTCAGTCTGTAAAGACTTTCACATAAAAAAGGAAAAGAAAACATTGGAGATCAGTAATGTATGTATAACCATTTTGAAGAAAAAGCAGCAACATATTTTGTTTCTCACAATGCCGATGAACTAGTAGTCTAGGACATTATCAGAAAGGGATTTTATCCAAAATGCATTCTTCTTTTACAGATGAAACAGAACAGATTCACAAGGTTACTAAATGTTAATTAATTTTTTTGGTGGGGGGAGATGGGTGTCTTTATAAGGCAGAAAACACTTCAGGAATCTGTATTCAATCCGTAGCATCTCCACTGCTAAATGCAATTTAAGACTACAGTGATTTGATGATGTATACTCAAATATTCGTATGAACAGCTTTCTTATACATTTAAAACAAATGGCTATACTGGAAAAACTGTATATACAGACTTCTGTGCAATTGTAAGACAGATTCTGAAATATCCTTTTAAAACTCCCTTCTTCTGAGGAACAGAAATCAAAATCAAGTAGAGTAAGGTCAGCATAATGCAACTAATTCTGTATTTCAGAGAGAAAACAACATCTCTCATAGGAAAAAGCACCCCATCATATCTGTAAATAAGCTTTTTAAAATACATCATTATAACAATGTTCCTTCAAGATATTGAAACTTTGGGGGTTTTGTGAACTGTAAAATGACAGTGGATAAAAACTACAGAAGTCGCATAAAAATTGAGAAGCTATGTGGTATGTATGTTAATTGTTAATTGATAAGGTAGAAAATAATTCTTCAAACAGTGTTATGTAAAGACTTTCAGCACAGGCTGCCACTTTAAATACAACATTAGTTACATTAGCAGGGGACTAATGAATTGAGTTATGCCTAGATGATCCTAGCAGGCAACCCATACCCCATGTGGCAAAGAAGGAAAAATGTCTGCAGGTCCCTGCCATGCTAAACGGGGAGGAAACACTTTGCAGAACCCACATGTAACCATACAGCAATAACTGCAACAGCAGAAAGAAAATAACAAAAAAACAACCCAGTGTTCTGTCACAGAAAAAGTCTTCCCTTGTCCTCTGAACCAGGATACTGAAGACCTTTTTAATTTTAATCACTGTCTCCCTGCAGCTGCAACAGTTCTGAGCCTACAGAAAGCATCCCAGGCAATCCTGTCAGCCCCTTTACTCACTAAAGAAGCAGACAGGGAGACATCTTACGCATTCATAAATTCCAACACCATAAGGTAACACCAGGGCTATTCAGCTAGAGAATACACAGGGAGACTTCAGGAAACAAGAGGAAGGTGGTCACGTTCAGTGATTTTTTCACAGCAAAATTGCAGCAAAATTTTGTGAGTCACAGAAAATGCACACATTGAGGAAAAAAAACAGGGACATTCTTTCTGTTAAAGGACAAATGAAAGAAGATTTTTAAAAAACCCTGCAATGAAACCCAACTATGCTGATCCATGTAAATTTCTCCTGACAATATATACAGTATCTGTACATTTATAAACCTCATATTTTACTGTAAGGGTGACTGAGCCCTAGCACAGATTGACCATGAAGGTTGTGGAGTCTTCATCCTTGGGGATATTAAAAAACTATCTAACTAGAGTCCTGGACAGCCAGATCTAGGTGGCCATGCTTGGGCAGGGGGGTTGAAAAGGTGACCTTCAGAGGTCCCTTCCAACTTCAGCCATGCTGTGGTTCTGTGGCTCTGCAGCAGATGCTGTATTTATTTCCTAGTTCAGAAAATGGAAGAAGAATGGAATAAAGGAAAGAAGAAACAGAGTGTTACTTCACAATATACTTTTTTTTCCTGCTATTTGTAAATACCTGTGAGGAATTTAAAGTCCAACATTTTCATGCAATTGTTAAAATTCTGTCACAATTAAATACTTAACTGAAATGTTTCCAAACAGATGTAAAATGCTTTATTTATATAGATTCATGCTATTTTTAATTTATTTAGTTTATTAAAGAAATAATTTAAGTATTTTTTTTTTACTATTAATTAATTTGGTTTCTAAATAAATTTTATATTAGGATAGTAAAGAAGTTCATGTATAATAGTGCAATATCTACAGATAACATGAGCAAATTAACACTTTATAGAATTTCAGCACATCATTTATATATGTCAAAGTGTAATAGCATGGAATGCATCACCATAAATCATCTCTCTCATTTAAAATGTTGGAAAGGTCACCTTCAGACTTAGGACAATACTAGCCATATTGTTTTTATTACGTGAGTAATCAAACTAATCATGGGAAAAGTGCTATTCTAACTTTGCAAATGCAGACTGTCCATTCCTTTTTGGTTTTGTCAAGGATGACTTCCTCTCTGTAAAAAAAAAACAAGAACTAGAAAGAGAGAGAATCCTAGTTAAATGAGTCCACTAAATAGGATGCTGATCACACTGTTTCTAGAGTGGCAGGCTGCTATAAATTGAACACAAGCTATACCTGAAAGTGTGCCTAAAGAATTCCAGTGTCTGGAGGAATTGATTTATCAATTGCATGAATATATTGGTTCATGCAAGACCAGCATACAAACAGACAAACCAAAGCACACAAAAGGTGCTGGAAACAAAGAATGTATTTCTGTATACATTGTGAAAGAGCTTATTTTATATTCACAACGCCACATTTAAAACAACACTATTTGCAATGCCCATCAGATATTAAATTAGTAACAAGTATTTTAAGAGGATAATAACCCTGGATAGACTGCACAGTTTATTCCTGGTTCCTGATACTAAAAAACACAAACAAACAAACAAAATAAGCTGATGATGAACATACTTTGAGTATTTTTTTAGCACTCATCTAGTGACAGATAAAACTATTCTCCGTCTAGAATATCTGTATCAGCCTAAACTTTCAGTTATATGGAAGAATACTGCAAGAGTGAGACAGTGCATTTTTTGTTGCATTGAGAGTGTAAACACTGCAACAATTTTTTTCAGTGTTCTCCAGGAAGCTGAGCTTCACCAGATAGGAACTTTTTCCCTAAGTGAGGCTCAGCTGTTATTCACTCTCACAGTAGCACATCTTGGGTGTAAAACTGCCCTCCAGGTACAGAAAAGTCATACTCTAAAAGAAACAAATTCTTTTCCAGAATACACTTTCTAAAGAGAGCTTATTCTGTTTGTGACTCCAACTTCTGCACCGTGTGAGTTTGGAAATTTTTTTGAGAACACAATAAGTAAATGATTCTCACTTGCCTGGAGTACCTTGCATTTTAGTTTCTCCTTGATATTGCAAATCAGAGACATAGTTGACAATTATTCAAGCCTCAACTGGTCATCTCATTAATCTCTGATCAATGGTAAGGGGATTCAGTCTTAAAAGCCCTGTTTTAAATCAAGCTGTCTTCTGCAGCTGGTTCTTCCTATTCAATGATTCAAAGATCAATCTCAAAAATTAGCTTAAATTTAGATAATTATATGTTTAACCGTGTCTAAATGTGCATTTTGCTTTCCATCTTCAATCTAGATTCTGTCCTTTGCACTTTTTGCAACCAAATGTTAGAATCAGCACATTGTCCTCCATCTCTTGACCTGTCTGGTTTTCGTTTTCAACCAAGTGTTTTCTTTAATCTCATCATCCTTTGACTTCTGTAATTTCATTTTACCCTGGCTGTCCTCTAGCTCTCAAGGATTCATCAGCTTCTCCTCCAGCTGATCCCCATCCTTTTTACAGTGTTTCTATTGATCTCTTGTTTTAAAAGTCTGGGATATTTTTTCCTTTGTAGGTTACCTTTGATAACCTCAGCTGTAAGCTCAAACTCACCCATCATCTTTATGATAAAGTCAATCTGACGATTCTTTGAATCTCCTTCCTTCTCTTTCCTTCAGCTCTGTCTCTTTCTGTTTTACTGCCTGATGTCAGGCCCTCAACTTAGAGCTTGAAGGACAACGGTAGTAGGGTCAAGCAGATGATCTTTGGTTTAACTTCTGCTACTAGCATGATTTAGAGGAGCCTCCTCTGGTTCTGAACTTTCCACATTGCAGCAATTAGGGTTTCAAAAACTTCTGCTGTAAGTTGATCTAAGTACTGTTCCCACTCCTCTTTGGCAAAGCTTGAATCCAGCCCTTTTCTTGATATATGAGTTTGTCTAAATGCCTGCCCCTAACACATTTGGCAAACAAAATAGAAGAGAAATTATGTTTGCTTGTCACAAACACAGCAGAACAAGTGAAACAGAAGAATTTTTTGTTGGAGGAATTTTCTCTTCATAATAGATGTATAATGAACAAACATTCTTGTTTTCGGTAGAAAAACAATCAAGGGAACAATTCCACTAATGTAGTCAGCACAATGAAGAGATCTCTATCTTGATGACAATTTATCTTATTCATATTCACTTGAGTTGTTCATGGTTCTATTATTTGAATCAGAAAAAAGCTACATAAATTTGTTTTATTTTAAACATTGGAAATAAGTGAGAGCCTCCTCCAGCTTTTGCAGTATAAAATATGAAAGGTACATATTTTTTCATTATATTTTCATCCAACACACGAGTGTAAATTGTCTTGACAGAAGAAAACTAGACTCAAAAAGTTTTGTCAAGTGATTAAAATCCAAGGGGAATTAATGAACATTTGAAATACTATTTGTGTTTAGTAGGTGACAATACTATGTATATACAATTAAGTAAAGAATGCTCAAGAAACAACAAAAATGGTGTTTTAAATGGCGGGGGGAGAAGAAGTGGAAAATCAGAAGAGTTGGTAGTCTTTGAACAAACTGATGTTTTTCAAGAAGCTCCTTGCATGGATTTTTTTTAGTAACTTAAATTCAGCAATTTTTTCTCATCCTGGATAATTTCCACCATGACTATGAAATAAGATGTAGTCTATTCAGTACACTTTAGCCTTTCCAGAATTCATTCCTTAGCCACAGGCACTAAAAAACAGCACAGAATGGGGCCTGTCAAGTCCAAGTTTCTCCTGGTTTGACACTTCATTTTCTCTTCTGGTTGGCCTGGGATTTATCCCAGTGATACTACTTTGTGGGAGTCAACACCCTCACAGTCTTCTAAATTTTCACTCACACTTCACCATAGGAACTACTTTTTCACCAAAAAAGGATTTCCCCCCAGACTTCTATTTATATCCTGTCCCTTGCCCATCCTATTTTCTCAGAACAAGTTTTTATACTCTTTTTTTTGCTCTGGGTTTTCTTAAGAAAGTTGAAAAGAATTTTAGTTTGAATGACTGAAATTAGCAAAGTTTTACTAAGACTTCTCTGGTTACCAGTGTGTCTAGTTACAGAGAAGAGCTGAAAGGAATTTCCCTGACATTTTGAACAGCCGCGTTTTGGCAGATGTGACTTTTGGGGAGAAGAAGTCAGTGTCACAGTCACAGTGTGAAGCACCTTCAGGCACTAACTACTACACCAATCAAATTCTTTCAAAAAAGAAAAAGCTCATGGGGCAAAACTGTTTCAGTGGAAGGAAAGCTTCCAGCAGCAAGAATTTCCAAGGAACTGAGTAACTATCTGCTGCCCAGCATCTGCATGGCCCAGCTGCCTCACTAGGCTGTGGGATGGCTTATGGGATCTTGACAGTTTGCCTTGAAACTGGTGGGTGAGAGTGGAGCCAGGAATGGCTCCAGTTTTCAGTTTTCATAAGATATGAGGAAAGGCACATTAAGAAAGGATACAGAAGGAAGTGACTCTGTAGCAAGTAGAAAGTTTTGGTGAAATGGAAATTGCAGTATCTTAAATACATTCTCTATTTTACTCAATGTTAAAAATGGTTGGTTTATATCCTTTTGCAGTTTATCAAGCTTTATCTCCCAAATAGTAATGTTCAGATACATGAAGACCTACCATCAAATATGGTGGTTTCCACCATGAAATATTCAGTTTAGGAGAATATATTAGATGCATATCCAGTTTTACTTACAGAGGTATATGATTATGATTTTCTTTGGAAAAATCAACCTTATTCCCATTAAATATTTTAAATAGTAATGATTTTGTGTATTTATTATACAGTGATTTCAAAGAAGTGGATGGTCAGTGAACTGTTGTGGTTTTTTTCTGTGCTTTATAATTTTTCATCAGAATGGGACACTGAATACACCCCTTAAACTTAACTATCAAATTGTCATAAAAGAAAGAGAATAAAAATGAGAAATAAAAGAGATTATGGATTACTGAGTGAGGGTCCATACTTTAAAGTTTTGGCAAATTTAGATTTCAGTTAAGATGTGATTACACCTTTGTGGTTAAGATTACAAGTATTTTTACACAGGAGGGTTTATTTTGCCTAGAATACTTTGGTAACAATCATTATGCATAACACCACATTGGAAAGGCACCAATTGTTTCTGCTGCCTACAACTACTGACTAAAATTGAGTTCTTTCATGGTCTCCAAAATCAAATGAAAAGACAGACAATTTCCCAGTTCATCCCATTTAAATTCCAAAAATACCAGTATAAAGTACTATTTTCTTCAATAATTCTCACTATTAAAAATGTTAGTTATTTATACCAGTGACTCAGAAAACTTCTCAATATTTTTAAAAATCTGGAACTGAAGTATTCGTGTAGCTCATGTAGAAAATGTGTATTCTTGTAGACTTGTGAGAATACTTATTACATCAGCTAATTAGTGCTGGCACAGAAAATATTAAACATTGCCATCTAGCTCAGAAAAGAGATGTTTATTAAACACTGCTTCCTACCCAGCAGAGAAGTGAGGATGGTAATAAAAGACTTTCTGTCTCTGAAGTTTCCTTTGACTTATCTAGTAAGGCCTCCAGTCTGGTCATGTTTCTGCGATGTGGACCATGCATGGACATGTAAAACTTCTCAGCAGCACTCATGGGCTTCCACAAATTACTAAACTGAGTCTAGGGAAGAAGTGGGCATTAGGGGAGCTAATAAGAAATAATTTTTTTTAGCAGAGCCTTATAAAAGGTAAAATTGTAAGCATGTAATCTTATTCTTTTGGACTTTAATAAAGAAGGAATAAAAATTTGGAGGCTTTGGCTTCAGTGTACATAAAGACTTAATTTATCAAAGCCAAACAAGGGCCAAGATGGTAACTCTTTCTATCATTCACTTCCTGTTCCTCTTTCAAAATTAATAGATGTTAACTCTGTTTTCAGAATCCCAAAATCACACTGCTTTCTTCTGATTCTTGAAAAATATTAATTTTCTTTTTGAATGAGCTTTTGTTTTTAATTAATACCTACTCAAGAAATAAATTAGATTATCCAGAACAGTCTCTTTATTTTGATTTAAACAAGATCCTGTCTGTAAAATCCATGAAGAACAATGTATTCCTAAATAGCGTATTCTATAATTCTGTGAGTCACTAAATGAATTACCATGTATTATACTAGATGACCACAATGTGACTCACTACTAATGTCCTTCCTTATAGAAATGTTAATCATAATTGCTATACCAACACTGATGTAACTTTGGGGTTTATCTGGACAGGACATACACAGAAAGAAATGCATCTCCCCTAAACCAAAAATGTCTGCTGTGTCTTGATGGGTGTTTGTTGCAAGGGGTTTCTTTTTAAAGTGGGGTTTTATGCAGAAACTTACCAGCTGGGAAGTGAAAACTGAGGACATCTCAACATATCTCAAGATCAGATAAGGTAGATCAAATGTAGTCTAGAGCCCAAAGGAATAAAAGGACTAGTGGGAGTCCATGACTTCTCATCAGAAATAGTTTTACTAATGAATTATCAACTGAATTGCAAAAACGATGTTATCTGTAGGACCTGAGGACACTGGAAATTGATTGTGCTCATAGGACATACAGAGCAAGTACCTACTGTAAATGAGTTTCTTCTTCACTTACCTCCATATTAGAGTTTATGGTTGATGAGATGATCCGCAGTGGAAATGATATGCAATTGCCACAATCAGCTTTTAAACAGTAATTGCATTGTTTTAATTATTAGGGACTCTAGGACATGATCATTCCAGTTTGCTGAGTTTGTTTTCATGTGAATTAGTAAGATGCAAAGAAGCTTGCTTGTGTGTCATCACTTCACAGTACCCTTATTTTACTTTGTAATAGTCCTCTCCTACAAAAATAACCAAAAAAAACCCACAAAAACAACAAAACCAAACCAAATTAAAAATTACAAAAACTAAAAAATCAGAGACAGCCCATCATCTGAAAGTTCAGAGAATCATGAACTTTCATTAAGCATTAGATTACTCAGCTGAAAAATATTTGAACATAAAATATCTTCTATTATGGTTCATGTAAAATCTAACTTGAGAGTGTACAAAGCATGAAAACTCTCAGTATTAAGATTTTCTGTCTGTCATTTACCAGCTGTATATCTGGTTTTGATTTGCGGTAATCAGACACTTCTCATCATACACTTCTTACTCATTATTTGCATTGTAGGCATGACTTGTAAAGACTTGCAAAAGGCATTTTGCTTCATGCCTTTAAAATAGATTCCAGCATGAGGTTTTTTCCCTCCTTTTGTTGTCGCTGTTCTGGAAATCAGGATATATGAAAGAACAACCTAAATGAAAAGGGAAGTGCAAGTTGATTAGAAGGCACAGAATGAAAAACAGAAAATCAGACTCTGAAAACAGACCATGGAAATGCCATTTATACCATACCTAATCCTAAACAAGGCAAATATTAGTCAAGATTATTTGCACTGTTTCATAACTATCACAATAACAATCATAGACAAGGCCCCTGCTGTGTTAGAGACTGCACAGAAAAATCATCTTGTTCAAAATGCTTCAATCTTAAGATGAAGTGAGTGCAAGAAAAAGAGAAAATTCTATGAAGTGTCCTAAATTCTGGCTCTGGCACACTACCTGCTTAATAATTTATATCCACTCTTATTTGAACTTTCTGTTAAAGGTCACTGTCAGGAAGGCTATTACAGGGAGATTCACAGTTATACTCATTTTTTTCTTGCAAGTGTTGACAGGTGACTTGTTTTAGACAGCAAAGAATTCCTTTCCTCTTTTGTGTTGTTGCATTAAAGTAAATAGACTGTGGTTTGGGCTGGGTTTGGGTTTTTTTTTTCTTTAATTTTGGAGTTTGTGTGAGTTGCACAGGCAGGTGGCCAGAACAACCACAAACCCAGGCTGAAATGCAAAGAGTAAATTTGTTTCATTACCTGAAGGTTCCCGAAGCAGCACCGGCGCAGCAGAGACACACAAGGGGCAGTGCAGGCTTTATGTTATCAGATACCCTAGCATGATAGATCACTTATTAAAGTGAGTTAAAAGATCCAGTATATTTATAAACAAGCAGTATTTTCTCTGGTAGGGTGAAGAAGCCAAAAACATACTAAAGATAACTTCAAGACCTAGTCATTATTGAAAAAGCCAAAAAGGTCAAAATCATAGGTGAGTAATTCAAGGTGCATCATAGAAACTCATTAATACAAAATGGGTAAAGCAAAAGCATTATAAGTACTTTAAAAATCAAGAAAATGTCACCACAAAATATTACAGGGCATCTCCCATGAGTGTAATACACATGAAAGTCAGAATCAAGGTGATCCATAATAGCCCAGTTAAATTCTCTGCATTTTTCCAGGTTTCCATTAATTTTATATTTAATAGCCTCATTCTCATAAACTTCCCGTTTTTAAAAAGGAGAATTCAGATTTATGAAATTTATACATATATTCTTTCTCATCCTTAATGATTACCAATTTACCTATTTCTACACTTTCATGATTTGTATTCTTTCCATGTTTTACACCCATTTCCAAATAAAAATGTATCATCAGCCAGAAGTAATAAAGTACATGCCACACAAATGATTATAAAATTGAAAATGAAACATACTCAAGACTTCAGAAACAATTTCTTATGTTTCCTAGTTTGAGATATGATACTACATAACTTATTTGTGCAAACATAAATAATTGCTTTTCTAAATGTAAATCTAGTTTGCCTTCCTACTAGAATGTTCAGAATAAATCTAGTCAGCTCTTATAAAAAAACAAATGCATTTGGTCTGCCTGTTACATTGTATCAGAGCCAAAATGGTATTAAAGTCAATCAGCTTTGCATTAAATATTTCTGTTAATTTTTAAATATTTATTTGCATATCAAATATTCATCATTTAGAGGTCTTCAAAAATTCAGACATTTCTGTTCTGTATAGGAATGATTCTGATCCAATCTTGTAAAGAAAATAGATCTACTAGTCATTTTAATCTGAGGCATGTAATTTGCAAAGGGAAGGGAAGGGAAGGGAAGGGAAGGGAAGGGAAGGGAAGGGAAGGGAAGGGAAGGGAAGGGAAGGGAAGGGAAGGGAAGGGAAGGGAAGGGAAGGGAAGGGAAGGGAAGGGAAGGGAAGGGAAGGGAAGGGAAGGGAAGGGAAGGGAAGGGAAGGGAAGGGAAGGGAAGGGAAGGGAAGGGAAGGGAAGGGAAGGGAAGGGAAGGGAAGGGAAGGGAAGGGAAGGGAAGGGAAGGGAAGGGAAGGGAATGAGGCCATGGTCAAGAGTTTTTATTCCAGGGTATTTAACTAGCAGTCACATATTCAAGAGAGCACAAGACTATTCAAAACAGTTTGTTTAGAATAAGTTGTTCTTCTGTAAATACAAAAATTTCCACATCCTATCTTCACTTTATGGCAAGGAAAATTTACATAACATCTGATAGAATTTTTTATGTCCACTTAATGGAAATTTAGTGTTAGAAAGATACATTAATGCAAAAGTAACCACAAGAAAAACATGTGGAAAAACATTCCACATATTTTTCAGATGTAAAAACACTCCATATGAAATGGAATTTAGTATAATTAGCATTTCCTATCTTCTCTCTGCTGGATATGAATAGTTTAAAGTTTCTGTCTTGATTTTTATTTAGTGGACATCAGTTGGAGAACTGTAACAGGCCTCAGGATCAGACTCCTAAAATCACAGAAGGTGTTTTGAAGCTCAACATTTAAAATCCAAGTGCACATCATGAACATTATCCTTAGGACTCTTGGAACATGTTTCTTACTAGTCATCCTGAAAGTCTATTCTGTGTTATCTAGTCCTTGTGAAATAATGTTGCTGTCATAGCAGCAAGGCAACTAAATATTTTAATCTGTTCATCTCTTCATCTTTCTATTCAAGATTTGTGTTTGCCCTTTGCTTTTCATAATCTTATTCTGGTGTAGCTTGTCTGGTCTTATTTTACCCATTTTTCACATCTTTCTTACTCCAGTTCCCACAACATATCTCTAAACCTTGGAATTTCTTCATAACTTTTTGACTTTTGGACGGTACTCTATATTTTATCTGCTCACCCATGTAGATTGTCTCTTAAAAAAAGAATCTGTGCAGTCTGAAAAGAGAGGAAAATTATTTTCAAGAACATCAAATACTATGACACACATACCTTTGGAGATGCCTACAATAAGAGCATTATGAGTTCTCTTGCATACAATAAAAATTGAGTATTGCAAGATTTTCTATTGTGGTCTAACAAAAGATTCTGTTGCCCCTCAAAAGGAGAATTTCCATGCTTAGCCTGTGGGTAGAAAAGGAAAATCAGCAGGAACTGATACATCATAAAGCCCCCCATTGATGAAAGCTACTTGCCTTCACATCTCCCCTTTTGCAAGCTGGACTATTTTGCAAATCCAAATATTTCATTTGAAAATTGATAACATGCACAAGAAATAGGGGTCACATTTGAACAAAAATTCTGTGCACCAAAGTTTGAAACTGAATTTTGTACATTGCAATTGGATTCCTTTTTAATGGAATTGGCATCAGATATTAAGTAGATAATGAATGCCAGAGCTACTGCTGAGAATAAGAGAGGAATTAAGACTATTACTAAAAAGTTGGCTAGGATATCATATTTCTAGCCACCAACATCAATTTAGACTGGAGCTTTCATTACAAGATAGAATTTTATCTAAAGGCAGACAGGCAGAATACTCAATCCTTTTACAGACTAGATAAGAAAGAAGGAGGAATACTGAAATTAAGCTTTTTATATAAGTATATAAAGTATATAAGCAAAACCAAGTAAACACAGCCTTTGTTGATTGAAATTAAAAAAAAATTGTATCAATCCAAATAATTTGACTGAAGAAGGGCACAGCAGGGAGCAGGGCAGGAAGGTATTTTTAAGTTAATGGATTTCAAATTTTGCCTTCAAATTCAGGGGAAGTGTGATCCATGAGTTCATTTTAAGTCTCAAGAACAAAACCTAAATAAGCCTATTGTCAGCAAGTGTAAATTCACTGCACAGAGATTCACCTGATATGTCAAGGAGTTTGCAGTCAAAAAAGATCTTTTTCCCTTAGCTTTGGTGTTGCAGAACAGATAACCATGGATATCAAAACTATTTTGAATTGGACAAGGTAGTGTCCAGTAATGGCTTGCAGCTAAGGATAAAAGTGTAGTATGAAAATTTCATTCAGATCTTGAAACTGCTGCTTTTGACTATTTCCATTCTGATGGGTGGAATGGAAAAAAAGGTCAGTAAAATGGGACTGTTGAGTCTTATTGCATAGCAAAACTTTGCTGTGGTGCTGGTCTTGGGAGAGCTGGGCAGCACTTCTCAGAGACTGACTATGGTCAGTTGACTTAGTCTATAGAGTGACAACCAGTATTCCATACTTTGTGTGATGCTGACAGTGTTTGTTGGTTGTAACCATCAGATGGCTGTGAGCAGACAAAAGCAACACACGTTTGAAGTTTGGCAGGAGTTTCACTATGCAGAGGCCCATAGTGTCTATAGTTAACATGCTAATACTGAATGTAACAGACCACTTCAGTACTCTGCAATTACAGATCAACACAGTCCACTGCTACCTCAGAACAGAGACATCAGGTTCTTCTTTATTGTTGCAGCTAGCACTTATAGCTATGCATTAGGGATTGTTAAACCTGATGCAGTGATTAGAAAACCTTAAAAATAAAACCTCTTGCCCTTCATGACAAGCAAGAATATTTTACAATTTCAATCTTTCAGTCCATCATCTCACATCTCATAAAATCACTTCACTGCTCCCATCTGCTGTGACCGACAAAAGAGTCCTACTGTCTCCTACACATGCATCTTCCCTGCTGGATGACTTGTCACTGGTCAGCTCTATAGCACATGGGAGGTTTTAATCTTCTTTCTGACTAGAATGGTGAAATGTTTCAGCACAGCCCACAATAGCTAACATTCAGTACACTATTCCAAAGACATTACCTCTTCACAAGAATCCTTTTGCATCTCAAGGGCATATAGCTTTTGCAGTTCCTTTCTATTTCATCTCAGTGAACACAAATAAAATAAAGTAATAATTAAAAAACTAAATCAAAATGTTTTTCATTTGATTGGCTTGTCAACATCAGAACCATTAAACAGCCAAACAGAACATGCACCAAGGTAAAAAGGGCAGATTATATTCTGCTTCTAGTTTAGGTAGAAATATGAGTACAAAATGAAACCTGGGTTACTCTAATAAATGGAGGGGGTTTTTTCCTATTTCATTTGGACATGGTGCATTTTCAAAAGGTGCAAGGGAATATCAGAAGTTTTCTTTTCTTCAATCAGCAAATTCATGCTTGTTAGAATATAGACTGAATCCAAGCATGTGCAAGCTCTATTGTAGGAATAAAAGCTTTGGTTTAAACATTTAATTAAAAGTTTGGAGGTAAATTTTGGTTTATATTCAAAGTCTGTATATCTCTTGTCATATGAAAACTCTTTTTCCAAAGTTAGTATAAAATCTAGTATAAAAGTATCTAAACTGGGAAAACAATTTTTAATTAAAAGGTTCACAGTAGCATTTAGGAAGTCCTTGAATGTAAAAAATTTAAACTGTATATAAGGGGAAAAATTATTGCCTATGTACATTGTGAGGGGTCCTCAGAGGTGGTAAAAACTTGGCTGGCCCTGAACAACCTGATCTAATTAGACCTGTTTTCAGCAGGGGATGGGATTAGTTGACCTCCAGAGATCCCTTTCATCCAAAACTATTCTATGACTATTTTATGTCTTTCCCCTTCAGTGAAGATAAAGCAGAACTCAATTGTCTTTTCTTGCAGCAAACTGTGTGCGCAGCATCTTGAGCTCAGACATATGACTTGTTTCCAAGCATTCCACTGCAAATCAGTCTGAAAGCTCCAGAGCAGTTGTCTGAGTAAATGTATTTATATGCAAAATCCTAGAGATATATGCAACTAGAGGGGATGGCCTGTGCTAACTGCTTGTGTTCCTGGGCTATTTAATACCAGAGATGACTAAATCATCAACTCACATTTTCTTATGCTTGTTTGAACAACAATTGTTTTCACTCTCAATAGGTATTTATCTGGTGCTGCTAGTAAAACCTATAGATAAACAAGTGTGACCACTGATGTAGCATAAGAACCATATCTAAATATTTTGAGAAATTGCTCTATATGACATGATGCTTGTGCATCTTTATATTTATAGTGATATAACCTCTGACAAACAGCTCAATAAAAGTAAGTCTTCAGCAGGTACTTAAATACGTAAAGGATAATGGTTTTGCATGGTTCTGAAGGTGAACACAGCATTGGAGCAGAAACTGGGAAAAGATGTAGATGCAGTGAGATGGGCATAGGCCATGAGCTCCCATCTTAGAAGAGCTCTGATCTGCTGTGAACACACTGAACAGAGCAGCTGGATAGAAACAATAGGTCCAGGTTTTCTAAGAATATACAAAACACTCTGACTAAAATCCTGTCTTCCCATTCAGATGATATAAGACTTTTTCTCACCCACATGATGCCTGAACTCAACAAGGACAGAAGACCCCTTGAGAAGGGTTCACTACTTCTCTGCTTCCACGTTGCTTCATTAGCAGCCCACGTTTTTGTAGTCAAGGTATGTCAGCACCCTCATACTGGTTATTAAGGATGAAAGCCAATAGCTCACCAGGGTCTGAAAAATGCTTATGTAAGACATTTTTTAAAAATCTGATGAAGTTTCCAGTGAATATTTCAAGAACTGTGTTTGTTTTGAATGGTCAAATGGGATTTGCCTCTTTTATTGACCACACTTGTCAAATTCACAACATTTTGGTTCTCTGACCTTCCTGAGTGCTTCAATCGATACTGATTTATTATTTGTTCCTAGCTGGCTTTTGATGCAGGATACATAAGAAATTTAGGCATCACTTGGATTTTCCTGGTATTAGAAGGAGCTATTTATTTCTAATGTACAGAATTCTTATGGCCTCTAAAATACTACCCAGTGCATCTGCAGTACAGCATTGTGTACTCATCAGAAGCCATTTTTAGCAGTAAAAGACAGTAGTTATTTCTGATAAGGACAATAAAGGTGCCTGATGATTCCACTATTTTTAAAGGGGAAGAGTTCCTGTTCTAGGGTATCATCGTTTGCCAAGGAGAAACTCCAAAGGCTTCAAAGTTTTTTTTTAATAGGAATTTCAAAGCTTCAATCCTATCCTGGCTGTGCACTGACTTCACTGGTGACACATTCAAACAGCTTTCCTTTACTTTGTAGCTGTACTCTTCTCCCAACAGACTAACTTTTTAAAAGGAATGGCCTTTATGTCCCAAACAAAAGAGCAGTATATGAAGATGTTTATCCCAAACCAGATACAATCCAGCCTTACTAAGCTCACTGGCACAGCTATGTGTTTTGTACAAAGGAACAAATGAATTTTGGGATTGGTTAGACACACCAAAAAAAATTATTAATATCACTTTGACTACACCCAGATTTACAACAGTAAGTAAAATGGTATGAAAGAAATAGGTAAGGCAGGAATTTTTGGGTGATGTTGAGGAAAGAAAGAAGCCAGTGGAGATCATTTTCATTGCTGTGAAATGAAATGAGAAACATATAACTTTCTTGAATGCCACCTAGGATTATGAAGGGAATGTTATTGAGAAGGATATGAAATTTTAACATTTACAACTAGGAACTCAAAAAATTATCTGCACAAAAATACATTTCCAGTGCAGTAAAAAAATAAGCTCTTCCTTGGAATGTAAGTGACAGGATGGTCTCTGCCCCAAAGTCCTTCTAACCTAATTTTAAAACACAATAAAGGAGAGTGGCAGGAGGGAGGAATGGTGGCAAGAATTCTAAGGAGAGGATTACAAGGTCACTTATATGTCAAGCACAGACCTCTGGTTCTGCTAACCATAATCAACTCTGTATTATTGAATTCAGTTTGCCTTGGAACCTCATTCATGGACACAGACACTGCAGTGGACATTAATGTATCCCCTCAAAGCTACAAAGTTTCAATATATAAATGAAAAGCAAGGCAAGAATCCAAATTTTATGCTTAAGAATAAAGAAAGCTTAATATGCTGAATCTCAGAGTTCTGTATATTGAACTCTTACACCAAAGAAAAAAAAAGAAAAGTTAAAAATAAGTTAATTCCTGTGAGAATACAGATGCTAGTATTTCTTGCAATACTGCTCGCTAGATATTATTGCTTTCCTAAGATGACTTTCACTTCTCCAAATAACTTCACAGAGCTCCTGATAGGTATCTGATATCCTCTTTAATTCATGAATATGCTACTCTTTTGTTTATGTCATCTGAAGAGAACTACACTTTCATTATATGGAATGCACAAAATGTAGCTAAAGGTACTCAGAAGTCAATAGTAAGGTCATAATTTACTATCAGGATTCTGCTGACATTTACAGACCATTTAAACTTTGTTCTTCTGCTTTATAACGTCAGCATCAGCACAATCCCTGAAGTGCATCACTGCCTGCAGTGTGGCTGTAATGGAACTTATATGAATAACTACCAAAAAATTAGAATTTCTGTTTATGATTTATCTATGCACCAACTGTAAACATTCCAGTAAAAAACACTCCATTATAGAAGAGCTAAATTAAAATGAACATTGAGCTGAACCTTTTAAAAAGAAAACTTTCTGTGAACTATAAGGCTATAAAATTATATGAATCCTTCATAAAGGAATCTAGTATTAAAGTGGTAACTTTTCTCCAGTGAGGACAAGGCATGCTTTTTTCTCATGACACTGTATAACTAAAATCATGCTTTTCAACAATTACTAGAGGAATAAAAAATATTTTAGAATGTTGTAGATCTGATTAAATATTCAAATTGGAATTATTGTGCTCAAATAAAACACTAATGTTGTAATTATTTAAGAAAATTCTCAAAAAGTGTCCTTTTTGGACAGAATTTGATACACCCAAATCATCTGTTAGTGGAGGGTAGCCCATAGAAAATACTGAGAATATCTATTGTCATAGAAAAAAATATATGGAAATGTTTATATATATATAAAAATACATATATAAATATACATACAATTTTCTTTAACTATATATAGTTAAATATAATTGTATAAAATGTCAACGGGTATAGGTACCAAATGTACAAAGACTTCCACAGTTACACAATTTCTCCATTTTTTTTTCCTCTTCGTGCTGGACTAATGGATGTTCACCTTCTGGATTCTGTGGCAGCAATCTGAGCTAGAGGTTATAGTCTAAAGTGAGGGAAGGAACTGCTAAGCCCAGAGGCAGCAGAAGAGGAACAGGCTCAGAAGGAGAAGAGAAAGCAGGAATAGAGACAAAATAGAAGAGTCAGAGTTACTCATGGTCTTAAAACAGAGTTAGAAGAGGTAAACATTGAAAAGAAATATCAAATTTTTAAAGAAATTCTGAATTATTGAGGAGATAAAGTTAGTCTCACAGCCAGAATACTCTCTTGTTTAATTGTTGTGTACTAGTGGACTGGTGTAAAAGAGATTAAGGTACCTTGTCATCAAAGTGGCACAGCAAGCTGAGGTGCAGTACATTGGTCATTAGCCAAATGGTACTTTTACTAATCTGATCTGGGCTTATCACCTTGAATTGCATGTGACATAACTATTGCAATATAACTTTGGGGCTGGAATTGGTTTAACAGTTGGCTTGAGATAGAACCAAAATATGTTCACATCTACCTATGAATAGAATATTGTATAGAAAGAGTCCTAAGCTACTACACCAGAATATCCTCTAGATACTAGATTTATTTGCTACATATTTGTTCTTTATTACTATATGATATTTTTCTTACTGTTCCTAATATGCTACTTGAGATGAAAATCAATGATTTCTGTAAGGCAGGCAAGTAAGCTCATCCAATACAGGTTTCAGAGACAATCAACCTCTAAAAGCCGAACTGCAAAGTCAAAATCAGATCATGCCTATACTGGGCTTCCAGTTGTCATTGGCTGACTTGGTTCTCTGGTGAAAACAGACATCTTCTTGTACAAGAGTTCAAAGAAAAACCTTTCTCTCCTAGGTCACATGCTCATATTTGTCCTTTTGTATCTTAATGTAGAACTTTCAGGCTTCTTTTCAGTCTCTTTTTGTTAAATTGGAAGGAAAATAACTCTTTCCAGCCAAGAACTTTTACTCTGTTATATCTGAAGTGTGGTTCCCTCAATTTCCATACTTCTGTGAGGATGCCAAAGAATGATGTCAGCCCACTCCAGTGAAAAGAGCACTCCACACTATTGTTTTCCTCTCAGTACTAGGTTCATGTCCAGTCCTTCTTGCAGTTCCTTCTGTTTGGATCAGAAGTCTTTCTCTTCATGCCTTGCTTTCTCATAGGGACTTTTTATTATTGTTCTTATTAGTTCATTTATTGAACTCATTTGATCTGAAATCCAGCTCCAGATTCTCCCTCATTCCAGCTCTCAGTATGAAGCAGCAAATCTTTTTCTTTTATGGTCCTGATCATCCTCACTTCTAACCTCCAGATGTATAACGTAGCATGCAATAGTCTTGTCTAATTATGGCCTTGCAATGAAGCACAGTTGAACCTTCATCATGCATGAAAAATGCACTCAATGGCATGTTTTGAGAGAACAAAATCTGGCCATCTTTACCATGCATGAAATAACCTGTTGTGTTTCCTGATTATTATGATTCCAGATCCTATAATGCAGTATCAACACTTATGCTAGCTTTTTCACTTTTCTTATTAGTCAAATGTAAAAAAAAAATCCATAATAATGAAATATAATATCTTTAATGAGTTCATTTAAATGAGAACTTACAATGCAAAAAGTGTCACTAGCAAGTTGCAAGCTGAAGAAAACTTCCAGAAAGAAAAAAAAAACATATAGGAACTTCCTTCACATCATTCAGATGAATGAGTGGTTCAGAATATGGAGAAGAATTATGTCAAGGAGCTCCTATGCTCTCTGAGTTTCCATATAGGCTTGCTCCTCATCCCACCATTTCTAAATGGTATATTAAGGATTACAGTTTGATGATTTGGTATTTTAGTCTCTAATATGCTGATAGATTGAGTTCAGCTTTCTAAGTAACCTTGTAACTGCAGCAGTGTAATAGCTGTAACTATAATAAGGCCTCTTTTGCTGGGAGTAGTGACAGTCATTCAGATTAGTTCAATTGACTGGTTAATATCATACCCCCATTATGTCTGCTGAAATTCTTTGAGCTGTGGATAATTGCTTCTAGCTCTGGAAAAGAATGAAAGTTTCTTTTACAACTTAACTCGTTTGGTGGTAGAGCCTGTATTCAATTTAAATTTTTATGGGTGTGTCTAACAAATACATCAAAGGACACAGAATAGTGATGCTGCTGTCTTAGCAATGTTTTTTAAGGATTTATTAAAACTTCAATAGGAACATCTGTCAGTTGGTGTTATTTCTATTGTCCCAACAAAACTGGAGGGCTTGGAAAGCAGTATGAAAGAAAACAGTGGGTTTTGCCCACAAGCACAAAAGTAAAAATATCTTTCTCTTCTGCCAGATCTTCTCTCAGAGGAAGGTCTTAAGGGAATTCCACTCCAGAACTTCAGTATTTTTTTTTTAACCTTGGAAGTTTTAGATATTCACTGGCTATTGTTGCCAAAACAACTGGTTGGGCAGAAACAGAGGGGGATTATAGGAAGGAAATCACAATACATACCATGCCTTCCACAAATTATTGATTTTTTTAAATTTACTCACAAACAATGCAAAATAATAATAACACACACACACACAATTGTGCACATACAATTAGTGCCTTACCCTTACCTAAAAATTTACTCAGAGTGGCAGAAGCAACATAGCATATATACAGGTAATAACACCACCACTTGCAGACACCAATTTAGCAACCAGTTTTGGCAGTGAGTACCCACACTGGTCTGAATTTTAAAAATTGTAAGTTTTATAACTGTGACATAACTTGCTATTAATGTATATTAATCACAGAATCACAGCAGGGCTGAAGTTGGAAGAGAGCTGAGGAGATCACGTGGAGATTCGATCCAATTCCCGTGCTCAGAGTCATCTGTGGCAGATCACACACCCAAAAGACACATATAAACTTATTTTAACACTAACTCACAGAACTGCAAAAATCTAAAGCTGAAACCAGTTTATACTGCTATGGTTATGTCCTAATTGCTCTTGGTAGCCATGCTTGCAGTAGACCTGGATTTTCTCAAGGCAAACAGTGTGAGTAAGGTAGAGCCATGCCACAGGCCTTTGCCCTGGCTCCTCTAAGTTGTGAGCCTAGCTCTCTTTCAGAGAAGAATACTCACCCTCTTCAGTTTTCTCTGATATAATTATAAAAAATATATAAATATTTCAGTTAAGGAAGATAAGGCCCAGCTCTCTGTACCAGTAACCATCTTGGGTCTTCAACAGGACCACATGACTTTCTCATTCCATAATTTATGAGATTGGCACTGCCTCTGGAGCCTCGTCATCCTTCCTGCAAGTGAACTATGATTTGCAGTCTATAAACTGCAGTATCAGCTGATCAAAACAGCAATGTGAGAAGTGATTGATTAATCACTAATTATATACTTTGTCTTGCAAATCGAAGACATGAGAGGCATTGACAGGAAGAGTCTACATACACATCATTTGAGCGGAACTCCATGTGAGCTGAAAGGCTGTCCATATGATTCTATGATACCTTTAAAGAACATTTTTCACAGGAGTCTGTGATTATGTGCACAGGAAGATCTGCTACAGTGGTATACTGCAGGCTTCTAGGATTAGTATGTCACTTCTTGGAGGCTGAGACTGGCTGCAAAAAGAATAATTTTCAGACTTGGCCCACACCACTGCTGACAAGTACAGTGCAGTCTGCATTGCAGTATGTGCCACCACACATGGGTGTTTTATTTTCCTGACCACATGACACAGACTGTCACAGGCTTCTTGGTTTGGCTCTAAGTTCTTGGAGGGTCTCCATATGAAAACAGTTGAAAGGCTTAAGCTCAAGATGGCAAACTGCCTAGGCTCATTAAGATATCTGCATACAGAACCATGCACTTTATTGGGATTCTCAGGCTAGGAAAAAGATCAGGAAGCACCTTCTTCTAGACTGAATCTAGGCATTGGCTTATATTTCCCCCTGTAATTAAATTGAACACAAGCAGTAAGCCCACTTCTTATAAGAAAGGGCAACCCAAGAGACAAAGCATGTGTATGTGGCTATGATGGCACACCACAGCAAGTACATAGGGCATGTGGCCTGTGGGCCTGCAATATGTAGAGTATTGCTTATTCATAATCTCCTTAAGCATCTTTTCCATTTCTTATGGAAAGCATTTTCTCCTCTCTCTTTCCTTCTCCCACCCCATGAACAGGTTCTGTCCCAATCTACAAATGACTGTGTGCAAATAGACTTCACACTCCCTCTCCTACAGTGGACTGCTCTTGTGGATGTACCTAGGGAAACCAACATCACACAGAGAAAATGCTTATTAATTTCTAACACTATAGCTTGCATAGAACATCAGTGTACCAGCTCTTCAAAAAGGGTGCTTCTACTCAGATTAAAAAAAAAAAAAAATCAATTTTTATAAGTATTTCTTTTTCAGAAAAGAAGAAAATGGTTGTCAAATAATTTTTTTTTAAAAAAAGTAACAAAGGGGACAGCTTTTGGCTTTTTTAATACTAAATCTCAGATACAGAAGAAAGCATAGTCAGATGAGTGAACCATTCTAGTATCTGTATAAAAAGCTTTAAGGTAAGTCCTAAGCAGCATTTGAGCTAAGTCACATGACTTTTTTTGCAGTTTCTACACATCTGACTTGACCTGATTTTTCTCTGTTTTTAAAAGAAATATTAATGGACAATTAATGTCCAGTTATCCTAGTCAGTCCCTGAACAGCAAAGCAACTTTTCAGTTCAGATGCCAGAAATAGGATGGACAAAACATGAATCAAACCTGCATTCTGCTTTCTGTCTTTCAGAACCAATGTGAAGAAGGAGGGATTTAAATGATGACCAAGCCCATGTAGTTTTACATTCTTGAAAATCCTGGCTGAGAAATACATGCAAGTGTCTTAAGATACACCTCTAATTCATCTTCATATTATCTCTCACTTTTCTCCTTTCACAATAGAGTTGTACTATACCTGCTAGATATTCATAAGAAAATTCATTCTTTGGCAGGGTATCAGGGTAGCAGTATAACTAATAGCTACTAATGCATTAATAAGGGCAGGCAGTACCCTTGGGATGACCTGTGACCTTTCACACATCTAGTTTTAATGGGTCATTATACCTGCCTGATTTAAACATATCATTACAGAAGATTTGGGCAGTTGTTAAAAATTTGTTGACATATTCATGAAAAGTAATGAATTAATTATTAGTTCATTGAAACAACAGAAAGGAAAGGTTAGTCTATTCCCACATGATGCCTCAATCCTTTTGATGTTGTATAAAATACAGTTGCTAGTTTGTGTTTGATGGAAACCAATTTAACACTTAAGGGACTATAAGGCTTTTCTACTCAAGTCCAAATTTATTTTAAAAACTTTAATTTCTCTTATGTGTTCTGAGATTGGTTACTAATCGTGAAGGATTTTTGATGTTGCAGGGTTTTCTGGTAATCAACAGACTCTCACAAAGATATGTGACTAAGGGGTCTCTTCATGACAAGCTGCAGAGAATACAGATTCACAAAAAATCTCTCAGAGACCCAGCATAACCAGATAAATTCATTGACAATTATGACACTCAACCTGTATTCATGTGTCTGATTGACCATAAAGATCAGTCTCAATGCTTAATGTGTAATTTATGGTGACTTCATTTTTTCTTAGTAAGAAGGGAACAGAAGGTAAGGACTTTGCTGTTTTCAAATTATGAACAGTTACATAAAAGCTGTTCCAAACATTTTATCATATAACTTTTGCATGTTAAGTATGTAAATATTTAAATAAACTCCTTTTGTAGAAACTATGCCATAGTCAAACTGCCTTGAGTGGGAAATTTCTATAAATAAATACAATTAAGTAAAAAGCCATGAACAATAAAGCATTAATGAATATGAAATAAAGATGACCTATATAACAAGCTGTTTACTTTACGCCTGTTTCAGAAAGGCTCATGTTCTTTGTGGCATCCCAGTCAGCAGAATGGGAAGGATACTAAAGGAATTAAGAATATCTTTACTGCTGTCAGACTAATAGGCTCTTTTGTCTAGAATGTATAATGAAATGTGACACAATCCACATGGAAAGCTTCTAAAATTAGGAAAATATTAAAAACAAGTTTCATGAAAATATTCACAATGTTTGTTTTACAGTCACAAAACTCTGGCTCTTCAAAAAACTCTCAGGAGTTTTTGTCTTCAGAATTGATGGATAAATGAATAGGGCTGCACAAAGACTGCAGAAGAGTGAAAGAAGGTCAGAAGCAACCAAAGCAATTTTGCAACTAAAGTCTTGTGAGATTAATATCTTTTTAGAATGATTATGATGCATGGCAGAAGAGAAGATATCTGGTTGCTGGATGTATTTATTTCTGTTTGCTAAATGCAGGTTTCACTTCTTACAGTTGAAACTACATAATCAGCAAAGGTTTTCAAAAAAGGTGGGAGAGAGAAGGGAAGGAGGAAGAGGTACCATTTAAATTTCACCTAGAGGGAAAGACAAATTAATCTGGATGATTTATAACAGATGAAGACATCTCCCCTAAGTTATAAGATTTCTTTTGTCAGAGACAGATTTTGATGTCCCACATGGTGACAGCTAACCTTAGGATCCTAGAGCAGGAGACAAAACAGTGAGCAGTACATGCCCAACATGCAAACTGAACCAAGTATAAGAGCTGACATTTGTGATGCTACATGCCCTGCCTGGAGGGAGCAGAGTCTTCTCACTAATTGTCTGGTAGGCACTCAGCCACTATGAAACCACAAATGCAATACTTAAAAGATTGCAATGAGGTCTGGAAAAATGCAGAATAATTATCTGGAGGAAAGAAAGTCGCAGGTCATTCACATTCAAAGAGAAGCACTTGGTCTCAGCATTTCTTTTCTGTCATTCACTCAGGCTGTCTAACCAGGCTCCCCAAGGTCCCTGTCTCACCAGTCCCAAGACTCATATGTTCTTTTGCCTCTGTGGTGGCCTGACAGGAAGAGGGCATGGAATGAAATTTGTTTCTCAACTGAGATTCCTATTCTCAGACACCAAAAGCAGTGTGTAGTCTGCAGTTCAGGGGATAAGGAGCTGATGGGGAGGGGGATGGAGGAACATATATTAATCTCTGCACACTACACAGAAGGGAAAGCTAGGACTTTGTGTGCCATCAACAAATGGGCTGATATTAGCTGAGATATATATATATATATGCCATATGGCTATTTCCACCTCCACACAGAGATTGTCAGCTATTTGCCCCCAAGTCCACATCTCAGGCAACTAAACTTCTCATTATACCTGGGTTGATATTTTCATCCTGCACATGGAGGCTCCTGGTATGTGCCACAAGCACCAGATTTGTCCTAATGACTAAACTGATTTACTGCAAACAAAGCAATTTTCTGTTCACTAAGCCTGAAAATAACTTGTTAACTTTCCAGAACTCCTGAAAAATTCATAGTGTTCCTCAGTTCCTCTTTATTTTTTTTTAGTATTCATGTCTCACAACCAAGACAGAGCTTTTTCATTCTAGAAAAAACTAATTATCCAAATAGGATGAAATTGGATTTTCTTCCCTAGATTGTCACATCTTATCTTGACATTTAGTTCAGAAATATGTCATAACAGCTAAAATAGGACATCAAGGTGAGAATATGTGAACTTTTTCAAAGTTCCTCAGATCTCCAATTATAACTGCATTGTTGACTTGGGTAACCGTTAATGTGTGTGCCTCCACTTTCCTTTACTGCAGATACAAGCTTATCTGTATTGTGAAACTGTGTGTGAAGACTTCCAATACTGGATTATAAATTGCTTTCTGAGAGCCTCACAAAAAAGGTGAAACTTACAGACAGTGCCAGGAATGATTATTATCATTAATAACAATGAGATGTGCTACACTGTTAAAGCAGTCATTTTTTTCCCCTTGTTGGATTAAGAAACCTTTCTGTAGTCTTTGTGTAATCAGAGGTATGGAAAGCATTTTGGGATCCTTCAGATGAAAGGGACAAATAAAAAATGTGACACGGCTCACCATAGTGTTAATCATGGCATTAAATATTAAGAAACCAAGCATTTATAATTGAGTGGGGTAAAAAATTACTTTGTGCTACATTCCAAGCTCAGGTTTGCTGCATGTTGTGAACAGGGCAGAACAAGCTGAGCAGGCAAAGCCAGCAGAGGTATTCTAAGAGCTCTGATTTTCTCTTTATTGATTGCTGTCCCTGACTAAATGTCATCAGCTGCTCGGTGATTTACAACAGACTGGTAATAAAACAGAGGCATATGAGTAGCAAGCTTTTTTTTTTCTCCCTGCTCAACCCTACAGTTCATTTCTTGGTTAAGGCAACACCATGGTGACAATCAGCATGCAGCAGAATGTAGTGAAAGTGAAGAACTGTGGGCAGATTATGCTGACAGAAAGACGCCTTCCTTCATTGCACAGTAAGTGATAGTCTGTCAAACAAACACGAGCCAGTGCCTTTGAGCTCTGTCTAACAACACAAACAATCCAGTCCAAAAGCCTGAAAAGTTTTGATGTTCAACTGAGGGAAAGTTGCAACAGAATTGTAATGAGAGATGATATCTTTCCCCAGCTCTGCTGAAGACAAGAGACATATCTATTCCATAAAGTTATTCAATAAGCTGAAAATCCCAATGGCCAGTATACAACATTATTGAAACAAAAGCTCACAGTTGTTGTTCTTCTTGCTTGTTTGTTTATTTGTTGTAGAGGATGGAAATTTAATAGGGTTTTGGAAAACCCCTGAAATCTTCCACAGTGGTAAAAACATTCACAATACATTTTCTATTCATTTTCTTCATCAAATCAGGACATTTGCTAAAGACCCTAGTAACAATATAGGTGTGCAAAATGTGCATACGTATAATTAAAACCTAAAAAGTCATTCAGGCAGAAAATTTGTTTTTAATTACAGACGAGTAACCTTCAAAAAGTATATAAAAGGAACCAAACAGATGATGGTGGTGTGTGTCCAGCACAGCTAGAATTCTGCAAAAGTAAAATACACTTTTTAACTATGTCATGAAGTCAATAAATTATAAAAGAAAGAAAATTAAAAACTCTTTGGTGATGCACACAATAACACACATTAGTGATGTGAAAATGTGAAACTACAGGAACAAGCAGCCTAGTGCTTAGACTTATTGAACCATTTAAGTAATCTGAAGACTGAGAATCTCTTTTAATATATCTTATTAAAGACACTCCTATGATGTTTCCACTATTGATCATTAATCTGTGAAGTTTAAGTGCCAGTGCTTTAGGAACTTACTACATTTCACCCAAAGTATTCTTGTATCTTAATAAGAAATAATAGAATAGAAATAATAAGCAGGGCTTATTTAAGTATGGAAGGTTTTGTATTAACTATTTTGATTGTTTTCCTTGTTTTATTCTTTCTTTTTTTTAATCTATATTAACAAACTGAAAATATTTATTTCTTGTAAAACCAAATAAATCAAAATTTCCTACCCCCACTGATTTCTTTTCCAATTCTACCTGAAAGTCAAGGCACAGTGAGGCAAGGAGAAAAGAAAAAAATAAAAATATAGTGGTTTAAAGGTTTTTCAGATGCAGACATAGTCTTAATTTCATCACACTTTGAGCTCAGTCTGAGTCCCGAGACTTGCTAGTTGAGAAATTACAACATTTTTTGCATTTAGCAGTAGGATTCATTGTTACAAACTCAAACGAAAAATAAAACCATTCAAAACGATAGTTCAAAGTGATGATGCATTGATTACACCCCCAAAATTTTATTGAGAAAAAAAATCCAAAAAAGATTCATAAACTCAGCTTTTAAAAGATCTTGCAACAAATGCTAGTGGAGTTCAATGTGCATTAAAAGACTTCTTCAGTCATTAAAAATCCAATTCATTTACATTCTTATGATTAAGTCTGAACTTCTTTTTACTTGGTAAGAATAGTATTCTTATTTGTGGACAGCATAAGATAGATGACATCCTTAACTACTCAAAGCTGAGCTTTCAACTGCAATTGTAAATGCTGTTATAGGTGTACATCAGCAGGCTACATTTGCAAACAGATGCAAGAGAGAACTTCACACCAGCACAGTTGAATCAAAGCCAGCTCTAAGCTGGATTCTGCATAGCTGTGGCTAGTGTTATACTGATACTGCACTATTAAAGCCCTTCTGAAAAATGAAGTTTATTAGCTTCGTCTAATTTTCTTGCTTATCACACTTTTAAAATTTACTCATACAAGTTAGTTCACTGTAGATGGTGAAAGTCCTAAATCGGGGGAAGTCCTTTGTGAGTGCCTCTACTTTATTACTTCTGTTATAAATAGGATTTTGTTTTTCTTCTCAATTCTGCCAGACATGATTTCACACTGATTGTTAAAGGACGAAATCTAAAGTTACATCTATGGCAATATATTAAATAGTCAAGGGACCATTTTCTGTCACAGCAGACACCTGGCACAGCATAGCTTGTCCACATAAAGTTAAACTTCCTTGGTTCTAAACCACTGCAGGGCCATTTTGTTCATCAGAACTGGTCCTTGGCCCATGCCAGCAGCTCTGTCCTGCCTGGCGTCACTGCAAGAGACCAGACTACACATTTGACACTGCATATGACAAGACACTAACGCTTACACACATCCTGTCCTCAGGCTTCCTAGCTAGCAAACAGTGTTAAAAGTGCTGCCTTTGTCTAAGTTCAGAATTCCTACATGCAACTCTGCTAAAGCAGACTGTCAATTGCAGAATGCCTACTGATAAGTTCGCTATCTATCAAATTCTGCTACCATTGTCTGCAGATTTCATTGTTATTGTCACAATGCTTATGTGATTGCAAAGGAAACAGAAGGAAACAAAGTAATCAGTGTCTCTATCAAAATAATGACCAGTCATCTGGTATTCTAAAGGGACTGTGTTATAAATACATGGAAATGAGAACCAATCTATTGCGTTGCCAGTTTTTATAATATTTATATACTATTGTTCTTGTTTTCCCCAAAAATAATCTTCTATTTGTCCATGCTAGATCCCCATCTGCTCTAACCTTCACTAGTGTGCAGTGAAAAATAATCATACATATTTCTTACTAAATGCAAGGTTTCACTTTAATCCTATTTGGTTTGTGAATACTTCATAATTGAAAATGGTAAAGTGATAAAACTTATAAAATTATGCCTATAAATGCCAATGGAATCTAATCCAAAGTAATTTATATAACCTTTGCCAAAGCTTGAGGTTGCTAAACAGTTTGGAAATCATTGTCAGTTTTAGTTGGACATATGTCTAGCTATAGGTTTGATTGCTAAGTTGCTGCCTAGGTTTTTCTTCCCAGAAGTAGCTGCCCTTTTATCTGTGCATTCCAAATTCCAGAGGATTTGACAAGGAATGTATGAAAGCCAAAGTATATCCATTGCAAACCTCATAAAAAAAGCCCTTAAAGAATAACCACACCATAATGCAGAATATTTTTTCATAAAATCTCAATATCCTTAATATATTTTCTCTCAGAAGTATCATGAACAACCAGCTACACAGACTATTATATTCCTCACAGAGAATCAATTGTTTACAATCCATCTTTATCTAAAACAAGATAATGATATTAACACATTCTTTGCCTCATGAATACTAACATCAAAGAAATGAAAATAAAATGTGTTTTTAACAAACAATAGAACATCTGAGATACACAAGTAGTAAGAAAAATAGGGAGAGAGGAAATAAGCTGAACACTTTTGTCTGTGAGTGATCAAAACCAAATGTTATTTTCCATAGTAAAATGGAAGTCTGCATTAATCAATACTCTAGTCCAATTATTTTTCACTCTCGTCTCTTGGCTGCTTCAAACATTTTTAATCGCTGGACATCCTCTTTTTAATGATGCAAGTATGGGAAGTAATAGCTGAATTTGCTTTACCAGATATTCAGCTAAGGACAGACAGCAAAAAGAAATAGAAAACCCAGAAAAAGGGCATTTGGAATTGCATTATTTCACTGTTCCCTCCAGCAGAGATTGAAAGTAAGCTACCCACTGTCAAACAACCCTGATTTTTGCTCTCTCTCACACTTCACTTTTTACTGAAGAAATCTTTCAGCTCCCTTGATTTTGTTATTAGAATGAGTAAAAATATATAATTAGATATTGATTTGGGAAATTAACCCACCTCACAAGGCATCTACTATTAGCTTAACATCACATTATTTGCAGTAACACTGAATTTTTGAAATACATGACTTATTTGTTCTCCGCACTAGGAATGCAAAGAGAAATGCAACATTTGTGCTTATATTTTCCTGGTTTTTTCTCTAAATTTACTAAAATGTAGACTGTTTTTCTCATCTAGATTAATGCTTGCAGTGTCCTACATTGAAATCTACAATGAAGTTGTAACCCTCAGTCCCGTTAGGTCTGCAGATTAACCAAGACAAGTGTATTATTCTTATATAGATTTGAAGCTTCCTGAAAAAAAGTTATTCCTGTGATTAAGTCCCCAGGAAATTGTGTGGCCCCTCTTGTTGCAGGGATTAGTCAGGAACTGGAGAGATGCTCAGGCTGTAACTTCACGGTGCAGCAAGTTCACTCTACCTGATTACAATTCCCATATATATTCTCCTATAAAATACAAGAACAACTGATTTTTGGTCAAGAGATTTAAGAAGTAGAATAGTACTTGTATGCACACTTCAGACATTCAACACAAGTGTAAGAAAAACATTAGCATTTTCTCTTTTCAGTATCAATTGAAAGCTATCTTGGCCACATACAATTATTTTACAGCCAGCATATTTTTAAATGCATTACTACATTACTATATATAAAACTGCATTGTATACATGTTATTTTGTGGGCTGACGTAACAGACAACCTGCAGATAAAGCAAGTCTGACAAATTGGCAGAACCTGGATAGATGAGGGAAGACTGACATGTAGCAAATTCCTAAAAGAAGCAAGAATGGGCTAGATTTGGAAATAACCTTGGGAATACAGGGCATATTATCATATCAGACAGACCTCATTCTATCCAAGGTAGCAATTCTATCATAGGGTTTTCTTCATATTATTTTTTGTCTTTTTGGAGGGGAAGTGGAGAAAGAAGGGACTGATATTTTGTTTAAAGCTAATATATAACATATATAACTAAAGAATGGTAGTGGTAACATGGAAATCAGGATGGTTTGGGGATACATGAACCAGTGTTTCAGTCAGAAGCAATAAAATCTTTAGGACAGCTAAAGACACATACAGTGTGAGGAACATAGAGAACGGGGAAACTGAGCCACAGCTGGACAAGGCTCTTTTGAAAGATTTTAGAGAATATGACATAAAAAATGCCATGAAAACAGTTTCAGACTATGTATTCCTACTCTCCAAATGCCTTTGACAGGCAAGGAAAAAGCAAATTATTCCTATGACTTGGATATTCACATGTAAATACCTACTGCAGTCAATAGGATTTGACATTTAGCAGACCCAGACTTACTAGGTAAGAAATGCTGCCTGACACTCTTGTACCCAAACGGTGGTTTAGAATTAATACCTCTTTTAACAGTGTGTATGACAGAACAGCAGAACATTTATAACATGGGGACAAATCTTTCAGAGGCCACTCACAAAACCTTTTCCCCCTTCTTTCCAGTTTTCCACATGATTCTGCACTATGAATCACTAGGCTCAAATCTGTGATTCTCACAGTCTTTGGAGAAAGTCTCAGGCTGTCTGGGAAAATTTTTGGTATGCTAGCTATTCCATTACATATTTATAGAAAGTCACCTTTAGTTGTAAGTAAGGTTAAAAGCACTTGCTTATGTGAAAGTCCTTTACAGATGAAAAGACAAGAGTTTTCTAAAAATGTTAATTACTTATTTTGTTCCACCCAGTAAGCACTGTGTAGAAAAAAATTTATGGCAATGTCCCAGAAGGATTCCCTCCCTTTCATAAGCATCTTCATGAAAGCAGCAGTAGCTCTTATATTCATTGGTACCAGTAACAACTTTTTAGCTGGTAGGAAGTAATTGATGTAATGACCATTAAAAGCATGCCTTGTCATATTGCTTCCTTACAGGAATTAGGGCACTTCCTTACAGGAAAGAGATTGTAATGAACATGTGATTAATTTCCATGAAGTTTAGAAACTTTTCTCTGTGCTTCCAACATGAAGGTATTAAAAAATGTAAGTAGAAACACACGCTACTTGCCATCTAAATGGCAGAATGAAGTTCCTACAGTGGTTCTCTCCCATATTTGAAATACTCTGTATTGCATATCTGTCACCATCTTATAATTATTTATTTATAACTGAAAGCAAAATTTCTGTTGATTTTTCCTATGTCCTCTGAAATTAAAGGCAAGGCTTCTACTTACTGCAGTGGGGCTGGACAGGATATAACAATGTGCAGACGGTTCCTTTCATTTAAATGCTATTATTTAGCAGATCTGCCAGCATGAGAACAAGTATTTATAATGGTTTTATTTCTTGTTTCCTTTCTTCACATATCATGTCCTCAGCCAACTTTTAATTTTTTTCAAAGACTCCAACCAGGTACACATGTCATTAACATCAAATACAGAACTTTGTCAGAAACACTTTCTAAAGGAAAGATAGCTTTGTCATTTCATTAGAAAATTTACATTAGAGTTCAGAAGCAGTTTTATCTGAATCCTCTTTTAATCATCAAGCTCATACTGTCTCCTGTCATAACCTGTGATTTCTGGGTTGAGGTTAAAATAATTTCCTTTGCAGGAAATCCTGATACCTGAAGCCCTTGTCATAACATTAATTTAGATACTGAACGCATGATGAATGTATAGGAGAAGAATTTTCTCTCCAAAAAAGTGTATTTTTTTTCTAGAAGGATATTCAGAATACATTTACAATACATTTACATATTTCTGACGAAATATATTGTACTTTGTAGCTTATTCTTTAAAGGCTTTAAATAACTTCTCCTGGTTAATTTTTTTATGTATATAGTTATTTCAGCTCCTCTTGATTGGTATCTAAATCTCCCAGGGCAATAAGGTCACTCAAATAATGAAATATCTCTCTGTCTTTTTGTTTCCAAGGTCCTACCCTTCTTCCCTAGAAGGATTTTTTTGGGGGGGATATGTCTCTATTGAAAGTGTCTTAGGAATCCTTCAGTGTTAGGCATGACAACTGGATTTAACCATATAGATCTGTTCTCTACATTTGATTAACTTAGATACTCTATAAAGATGCCTTTATACTCACAGTTTTTATGAGATCAGAACTATTGTGAAAATGGAGAAGTAGTATAGATGGGGCTGAGTCCAAACAGCAATAAAGCCTTTTGAATGCTGATCTTGGTCCACCCATGCTCCAAGACTGCTGTATGCAAACCAGCTTCTCCCTACAGGCTTTGCACCTAGAGTTTTCATGACACTTTGCATGAGGTAACTAAATCAGCTCATGTGTGCCTACAAAACACCACACAAATGTACTGTTAGAAGCTGGAGGATAGAGACACCTTCCTCCCGGGACAGTGTAAGTGTTGTTCAGCTCCCTGGTGTTGAGCAAGCAATTCTGAGTGCCATCCTGGGGGCAGGGATGTGCCCAACCACAGAGACAGGCTACTGTTAGTGATGGTTGTGAAGCTTGCTGACCCCATTCCAGGTTGAATTCACGCTGCACAAGGAAGACAAAAGCATCTCACATCACAACACAGGACAGCATTACAAAGGTGTGGCTGAACACAGAACAGAAAGGAAAGCTGCTGCACTATTAAAGTTCTGTACCCAAGATAAGAAGCCCAGCAAATGGGGAGTTTAGTTTCAAAATCCATGTGTTTATGACTAAAAAGCATTTCTGTGACTTCTTTCTAGTTTGGAAAAATTATTTTTTCCTTCCTACAAGCCACCCACAAAACACAATTTTTTAAACAAAAAAAATATATCCCAAAACTTAAATATTTCCCATTTGGAGTTGCTGTTCTAGTGCTTCATTGGAAGGGTCATTCAGATCTCTGGCACTCTCTTTTTCTTAGTACGAGAATTTCCATCTGTACTTCCTTATCATAGCTACTGCCTGCTACTGCTGAATATCTTTCCTCCTGCCTGATGGCAACAGTAGTGGAGCTATAACACACAGAAATGTTAATAAGAAAATTGTATTTACTTCCTGATTCCATTCTAGTGTTTAGATTAGCATTATGCATTGTCGGGGTCTCCTCCCCCTGCCATGGGGTCCTGGGAGAGCGGCCCTGAGGGAGGCACGGGGTTTCCCTGCCCCTGGTCAGACTCGTTCCCCATGGGTTGGGTTGTGTTTCCTGCGCGGGCAAAGGACCCTCGGGTCCCGTGACTGTGACAGTTCCTCAGCAGAGCCCGGCCATGCGGCTGGAGAAATAAACATCTCTGAAACATCTAGCAAGAATCAGTCCATAGATATTTCTTTTCCACGGGACTCCTGGTTTGATATATAGGCGTCACAGTATCCCCACTGTAACAAAAATGCATAGTGACAACTGAACATTTGACAAGGAATTCATATGTTGGGGCATTGTCTCCCCATAACATTATTTTTTGTATAATTTTTAAGACTACAAATATTAATATATAGAAAATACTTGAAAATTTTAAAATTATATATGTAAGGATTTTTACAGTTCAAATACTAACAAAAAATTAAATGAAGACAGATAAAGACAGATAATCATCACTTAAACATTGTCTTTAAAAACCACAATTGTTAATTTTTGCAATTGTAATTGTATTTGTTAACCCAGCCGTGATAAAGAGAAGACCTCACAAATCAACAGGAAAAAAAAAAAAAAAAAAGGAACAATAAACAGAAAACTGTAAAGGTCACTCTTTTCTTTTTGTTTCTTGGCATTTTCCCCAATAAATCTCTTTCTTAGAATGGAGAAATGTGTTTAGAGGTAAAGCAAATACACTCTATGAAATGTAGATAAAGGCCAGTATGAGTGTGTCTGTCTGTGTGTGTATGTGTGTGCATTAAATGAAGAACAACAGAAGGTTAGAGATTATCCTCAAACCAGATTATAACATTTTGTTTGTGGCAAATTAAATGAAACAAATAAATATGTAAGTCACACCCTTATTAAGTAAATGGCACAGTTTCAATATTCTGTTTGGTGAAGAACCATTTCAATACTTTCAGTTAAAAATTGCAGTTGTCTAAGTATTATGAATTTTAAGAAATAAATTCTTAGCAGATGATGAAATGTTGGGAAAATTTTATTTCTCTATCACATTCCATCCTACAACAACCTTACCAACAGATCCAATCACAACCTAAATGGTATTACAAGAAATTAGTGAAAGAACAGTAAAAGACAGTTATATTTTCTTTAGCTTCATTCATTATGGAAAATGCCCTATGAAATGAATCTGTGCTAACAAGCAAACTTTGTCATTTTCTTTCTAGGAAATTCTCACTCAACTAAATCTTGCTCTCTCTCACACACATACACAGAGATAAATAAACATGGTATCTTTTTCACTTTTTTTTATCTAATCATCTTGTCTCTTCAAACTTTTCATAGCAAAATTAGCAAGTATTCATAACCCTATTGAGAGGATTTCATCATCATCATTAAATTTTTCATATGGAAGAATTTAGTATTGCTGACGTGCTGGGGTAATGAAGGACGGTCTTTGCTCATTGCAAGAAAAGCTACAAACAACGTTTATGTAGAGTTGCACTATCAGTGTTATTTAAGATGAGAGCTAAACAGTCACCCTTTGGATGTAACAGCCCATCCACATTAAATTGTTACACAGGTGAAACTGCCCTTTCTGCTTTTCAGTGATGTTTCAGGCAAATCCTATTAGCAAATTTTATGTTGCTAATCTCCTTGGGAGATCAACAGATCAATGCCTACTGGCCTTTTGATGACAGTTACCATGTTAATTAGTAACACGAAACAGGAACACAAAGGGAATGTTGTTGTTTTATACCCAAAAGCAATGCTTAGAAGAGTGCTGACTGGAAATCAAATGCTACATGTGCAAATTCTCTGGTTCTACAGGAACAAGGCAAAGACTGCATCCCATCAAAATTCTCTACTTTTAACTCACTCTTGTCTAGAAATGGAAAGAAGTGCTTATCTTTCTCCTGTTTCATGATGGATAGTGTGAACAGAAGTACTGCAACACCAAGAAGATGTGATAATCTTAAAAACTGAAATAGAATATTTCTCAGTCCAAAAGCAGCTCTAGGATCTTTTCTGTACTTTCTATGGTAAAGTGCCACAACAGGAAAATTGAAAAAAAAAAAGAAGAAGAAGAAGAGGGTAAAGAAGGCATTGCATATTACACTCTGCGTATTAGAAATCTCTGCAGAATGTGCTGATATGCTACCTTGCTGAGCACAATCTCACCTTCCTCACAGCTGATGGACTCACGCTGAAGAAGCTGATAGTGCAGTTGATGTCAGCTGGCAACAAGTCATGTTAGAGAAAAAATGAGGAGGGCTGCAGCAGTAAAAAGCCATTCACACTTCTCTTTCTCTAGTCTGATATACACTACATGAAATTTGCCTCAATTCTGCAACCTGGAATGGTGTGTGGAAATCCCAGAAGTTCAGCCCTAAGGCTGCACCTTCTCCTGACTGCCCTTACATCAATAGTGGTAAGTGTATAGCTCTGAGAGAAAGAACAGATACTTCGAATAACAGGAACCTATAACCAGAGTACTTCTTATTTTTAATTTAGTTAATATTCAAAATAATGCACAAATACTATGCTGCCTTACTTACTACTTAAATCAGATGCACTACAGGAAATTTGGAATGGGTTCTGAATTATTTCATTCACCTTTTCCCTATGGGGACAGGAAAAATAACTTATTCTCCACCAGAGCAGAGGATATATAAACTGTATCAGTAGATAACTTGGTTTAAAAATGCTCTCAACAGTGGGACTGGAATGTCTTATGTAGTTTTTATTGCCCAGATTACTGAAGTTTCATTTGCAAGGAAAACCAATGACATTCAGTGAGGATGATAATTAACAGTGTGATTTTACTGTGTAAAGTCCTACTTATCAAACTGCCTGCAGGGCTTTTGTTTTAGAATTTGAGATCACCAAGGACATTATAAGCTTTGGATGATGGACAAATGTGGTTATCCAAGGTGGATTTGCATTTGCATAATTAAGCAACAAAAGCAAAAAAAAAACCAGTAAGCAAAAGGGATTTGAAATTTTAAATTGATAAATAACTCTTTAAATTACCTAGTCTGAATAATACAAGTATTGATTGCTCACCAGTCTCTTCTGAGACAAAAGGTAGAGATTTTATTAGCAAGTGGAGCTTTGAAAGAAAATCAGGCATTAGTTTTCCAGAAGCAAATAACTCTGAGTAAAAGAACTTTGCTCACATGTTACTTATATAAAGGTTCTGACACTTTCTAGAAAGAATAATGAACACTAAAATCTAGAGAAACACTGTTGCCACTAACAATTTTAACTAGCAGATGAGGCCTGAGAGTCATTTGAGTTTTCGGGGAGAAACTCAGGATGGATCAAGGCAATCAGAGAGGTAAGTGTGTAATCAGTATATGATTGAGCTTATTGTGGGAAAGATAATCAGCAATTTCTGTCTCTCAGGAAAACTGTTGACCTGCACAGCAGGTATTGGATTTTACTCAAGAAGCAGAAAGGCAAACAGTTAAAGGTAATGACTACTTAGAGATGGAATTGGGGGATAATCACAAACCAATTATTCTAAAAGAATCATAACTCTGGAAGAGCAAATTATGGACCATAAAATAAGAGTTAAAAAGTCAACCTGAATTCTAATGTAAAATATAAAAATATATAAAGGGAAATTATGGAAAAAATGTGTCAATTGGTCATTCATTCCTGTGTAGAAATGGAAGGCAATAAGTCAGAGCAAATGTATGTGATATATAAATAATGAGGAAACCAAGAGATAATGCCAGACTTCAACATAAAATATTCAGCCAAAACTTCTCATTTAAGTTTAAAACACCTAAAGGATGTAGGGATGATTTCAGTTCTCCACATCCACTTACTCCATATCTTCTTGGGTCTCCATAAGTAAGACTTTCAAAGGTTCAAGACGCGGAACAGCATTGCCCTGCAATGAAATGTAAATCTCTGTTACTTTAATTCTGGAAATGAAAAAGTTTTCCAAGTGATTTGGGAAGCTACTTTCATTCTTTCATTTTCGTAGCTCTCTATCTGACTACACTGAGGCATTATAAAAGAAAAAATGTATTAATAGAGATATTCTGTTTTATAGTGATCACAACCAGTAAAAAAATATGGATAGCTGGATGGAACACTAGAGGTGACAAAGAGAAGTAATTTTCTCTGATTCATAAATGACATATTGCAGGCTAAGAAACATCTAGAAGTAAACATCTGTGAAAAAGATATTTTCTTATCTCATTGCAATTTTTCCTATCATAATTGGAAAAAATCAGAAAGAAAATCCGAATTGGTAGTATAGGAAATTCAGTATTAAAGAAGAAAATTATTGTTAAGAAACAGGTGTTCCTGTGCAAACTCAGACATGCCACAGGATTTCTCATCTACCAATACCCTTGGAACGTTATAAATGGTGGAGCTAATTGCCTTATTGCTTTTTTTAAAAAACAATACCTATGCTAGGATTACTAACTGAAATTTTGTACCACATGCATGCTCAACCTCACTACACTGTGAAGATAATTTACTGTGCAGCAGACTCAAGATTCACAGAGACAGCAAGGACAAGCTAGTGAGAGTTCCTGCATAGCATAGTGTTTAGACTACTCCCTGGGTTGTTTTTGCATGCTGAGCTACACACCTACCCCCTTACTCAGATCTTTGCCTCTTTATTAATTGTTGTGAATTTTCTGCACAATACAGCAAGAAGACAAATTGTATTAATTTAAAATAGTATGTCTTTCTATAACCATATTAATTAATTAACTAAATATAATATTACAGCAGCTGCCTTTATTCCATTTCAGAAGTTCTGGCTTTAAGATTTCATCAAAAAATAACATCTGCAAACACCAAGCATTAATTATCACTAGCATGAAGCAATTTCTACAAAATTAGTATAAACATAAAAGTATGCATGCATGTCTACTGTTATGTGGGATAAGTTCTATTTCCAACATCTACACTGCAGAGCATTGAGATGACTAGAGTAGCTCTGAGAAACAGTGCACTCAGGGTTACAGTAAGAAACAAGAAAGAACAAACTGGAAATAATATGCCTGAGTTTTGGCTACTGTTGTTACTCAAAACAAGATTGAACTGCAATGAAACATAAATCCCTTCAAAGCTGCTGTTTCTGCCATCCAGATAAGGTAAAAGAGGCAACTTTTCAAAAGGACTGCCACTGTGACATATAATCATCAGCTACAGCTCTGCCTACATATAAGACAATGGAAGGTCAGGAAGAAATGTTAAGAGACATTTCAGATGTTGGACTTTGCAATTTATTAAGCACCTTAAAATCAACATGAGACTTCATAGGTTCCTGTGACAAGACTACAGGGCACATGAATAGAATATGAAAGAAAATCAACTTCATCTGCCAGAAAAATGTGGACAACATTCACTGGAAAAAAATTACAAATGCTACTACACCATAGCTAACCTAGAGATGCAAACCATATTAACATCATTAAGATATGTGGCATGCAGAATTATATATAATAGAGGTCATTACATAGGACAAAAGACTGCAATATAAGATCAAAAGGAAATGTTAAATAGATTTGGCTGTCATTTGCCTACCCAAGGAAATGATGGCACACTGATGAGGAATCAATCCTAGGGGTAGAATCTAAATATTAAAAATACAGAAGACTTACAAAAGCTCTTTGAGATGTGCCAGAACTTAAACTGTATTAATGGATATACTTACTTCAGATAGGAAGTAATCAGTCAAATCAGATTATGAATGTACCAGCAAGTCCAGCTGTGAATTGAGTTATGGAAAATCCTAGTATCAAGTACTGCCAAAAGAGACAATAATAGCTAAACATTGTTACATGTTTGAAAAAATGTGAAAAACACTAAAGTATGGTTTTTTCTCTTTAAGTAATACAGTCTCTGATAAGAGATGATAATATTGAAAAAAAAAGCCCAGCTTCACCATGACAGCACTGGTCTTTCAGAAGGAACACAAACACACAAATACACTAGATGCTCCTACTCCCTATCATTTGCCAGTGCTCTCTTTAGTGGTGCTTTCAGTTTCAGAATTGCAATTTTCATGATAATGTATAAATGGGAACATTGAGGCATATATATATATATATATGTATTACATATTATATTTATAAGACATGGTCAATCTCCTTATGTAATAGGCAATACATCATAGAGCCACACAATTATTTTTATCAGTTGGAGTGGGAAACATATTATTAAAATTGGTAGAATCATAGAATAGTTTGGGTTGGAAGGGACATTTAAAGGTTATCTAGTCCTACTCATAGGTCTACTTGTTTAAATTTCCTCTAAATTCATTCTAGGAGTAATTCTAAAAAAAAGTGTTTCACCTCACCATTAAGTAGAGGCCTGATTGTAACCATCCCTTTCTCTGCAATGACCATTAGAGGAGTTAGCTAATTCAGACGCGCACACCTGAAGCCAGGTGAAGTGAATCCACTCTATACTGATGTCTACATTGGTACCTGCAATGCACAGTGTTAAAATAACCAGCCTGGCTTTTGAAAGCTGTATTTTCAGCATTGCAATAGAGTGTGGGAAAAGGACGTCATCAAAACAGGAACAAAAACGCCTGAGTGCTGTCAGCTGCTACCGACACACAATCGAGAGAAACAGCAGATACTCGGCAGTAGGAAGAGTGCCTAAGGGGCTAGAATTTCAGTGAGGGCAGGGCAGAAAGAAGGTGGTGCAAGTCCACTTATCACCAAACATCTTCCTACTGCTCTGAGTACAGCAAGAAGTACATTAACATAGTTCTGCCCAGACTAATATACTCTGCTTTCCTATCGTGAGTCACAGCAGTTTTAACTTGTATAAAGGGGCTACCATGGTACACAGAGATTTAATCTTTTCACACTGAGCATTCCCAGTAATAAGTAACCCTGGATCACTTTGACAAATGTGTTTCAGATAAGCCTATGAGTCATTCTGAGGGAACAAAAGTAGCCCATCTAAGTCTCACTGCTACTGAGAACAGGTACTGAGTACCTTTTAGAGGCTTCCTCTACAAAATTCTCTTACTGCCCGCATCCAGACAGACCAGTTGTCATTATTTTGCGTTTAATAGAATTTCTATAACCAGATAAACCCCATGTCTTTATCTGTAGTAGTCTCAAATAACACTTAAGCAATGCTCTATTAGGTAATTTGTCTAGAATTTCATGTCCCAGATTTTAAGAGCTGCTACCTCATATTTAAAACTAAAGATTTTGAAGTATTTTGTTAATATTAATTATTTAAGCCTCACAACACCTTTGTGAGCTTTATCAAGGTAATTTCCCTTGCTGTCACAGTCTTAGAGCTGTGATGAAGGGCAGCTCAAGGATCCAGGCACCAGATGCCCCAGCTGAAAATGCAAGTGTAGAAAGCCAAAAAGTGATTCATCCAAAGAAATTGATCAAGAAATCAGCATTTTTTTTTCTGTTAACATTCAAACTGAATGCCTTTATACTAGTTTCTTCCCTGAAAAAAAACAAGCCACATTTTCAGAGAAGGTCCTTTCATCAAAAAGTATTTTTCAATTTAGAGGAAAAGATGAAAATGGAAAAAGGAACCAACTACGGAAAGATCTATACCTCATCTTTTTTTTTTTTTTTTTTTAGGGAAGAGGATCAGAGATACAGAAGTGGCAGCTGGCATGGGTTGAAAATAAGGATCTCAAATCCCCAGGTTTCTGTGCCTCTCTTTGTGTCCAGTTATCAGGGGTGTGAGTTTTCAAGTAGAGTATATGGTATAGATGGCTTGCATAATTAAATCAGCCATCTATGTGTGAGGAAAGGTGTACACATGTGAGGAAAAGCTCATACATCAGACACAAAGAACCTTTGCTCCTCAGCATGCTCTATGTGTAACACAGTTGTGCACTGTATTTATACCTGGTTTACTTACTTCTACTATAAAGGATGAAATAGATTAAAACAAGGGTTATTCCTCCATAAGAAAAATCTAGGTAAAAACTATCAACTACAAGTTTTTTCCTCACTGTTGATATAGTCCAAAAAGTTATATTCTGCTTGAAATCAAAGATAATAAAGAGGACTAGGCTTTACCACTTGAGAAGTCACAGGGAATACTTCACAGAAAACAGACAAAGTGAGGGTATAGATGGCTTATAAACTACCAGCATCACTATGATTATTATTATGATGATTCACACAACATTATTTTTCTACTATTTCTGTCCTGATAGGATTATCAAGGCAGATATCACACATTATCTACTTTCTCAGACAAGTTGTTAAAGTGTAACAAGACTCTACAGCTGAATCACAGAATACAAGTTACTGAAGGTACTTTTGCATCTGTCACTTCTACACTCTTTTTAACCAAGAGAACTGGATAATGCCTTGTGAGCTTTCATATAGAAACACTTGAACAGCAACAAGTGACAGTTCAACTCAAAATTTAACTTTGTTTAGGAGACATAATTATCAAGGAAAGCAAGTTAGATTTGAGTATAGGAGGGCACAGTATTTCCTCATCAATTAAGAGTATTCATTGCTATTCCTCATGGATTGTAATAAAATAGTGGATTTATTTCACAGGGAAACTGCAGACTTTTGTGAAATGTTATTAACTCCTGTTCACTTGACTGAAACCTAGGAACCACCAGCAACACAGTCAAAAATCTGTGCCTGCAATAGAGTATAAGGACAAATGGCAGTGATCATACTGTTATTCAGTATCAACAACAAATAATTAAACAGTGAATGAACCTGACAGAAGACCTTTAAGACGATGCCAAACTCTATATGGATAAACTGAATGTTTGTAACACATCTAATGATTTCATCAGTCTTAATTGTAAGTGTGGCTGGGTGAAAGGTTCACATGCTCTAAAAGTAATGAAGAATGTGTCAAATGATTGAACAGAAGCAATTAACTTCTGACCAAATATTGTTGTTTTGCAAGTAATCAGAAACTGGGGGGAAAGATGGTAGTTGCAAGAGAAAGCATATTATTACAAGAAATTTCCTCACACAGCAACTTTGAGTAGTAAACTCTGACTATATTTAATATTGAGAGTTTCATCCCCTCCATTGTAGCAATATTTAGAAATACTTTGCAATTCAAATACAGAAAAGAGTTCCTCGATATTAAAAAGCTCACATAACATGCTATTATTACTGACATGTATACAACATATTCAGTGTTCAAGGCCAGGTTGGATGAGTCTTTGAACAAACTGGTCTAGCGGAAGGTGACCCTGCCCACAACAGGGCATGGACTAGATTACCTTTAGAGGTCCCTAATGATCCAAACCATTATCTGATTGTATGATTCTATCGGCTGTACTCTTGAGTCATCTATATAAAATAGGATTATTCACCATGGCTTAAAAGGAAGCAACACAGAGCTGTATAATGCAGCTGTTGAATTAAAGACATAATTTAACAAAAAAATGTATCAACTGGAAGTTGTCTGTGGAAGAAAAGTGCTTCAGGAATGAAAAGGAGTTTTTATTAGCAGACTATTGGAAAACTGAATTTCTCTGATTCAAAACACAGTTGAGAAATCCAGACTGGAGAGCAAGATTAACAGGGAGGATTTTGGACTCCGTAAAAATACCAAGTCTTTATGAAAACCTCCTAAAAATATTCTGAACTATTCTTTACAATTGTGAAGAAAACAATTCCAATGTAATAAAAATATCATACTCTTTTCTGAGAGACTCATGACTTCACAAATCAGAAAAAGAACTAGCTTTGATTTTAATGTTCTGTGTTTTAAGAAAGATGGATATTTTTGAAAAGTTTTTTTTAAAAGTCTTTAACATATTGAAATTTTCATCTTGCTACATAGACCTTATAAATAGATCCTATAAGAGACTATAGGTTGGACTCTGATCTCAGAGGTCTTTTCCAACCTAACTGAATGGTACTTTTTACATAGAAAAAAATTACATCATACAGTGGCTTTCAAAGTTTTAGTCAGGCAAGAATCTTTCAAATTTGTAAGATCAAGTCAATCAGACAATTGTCGTCAAATCTTTAATCAGAAAAACCCTGCATTCTCGCCCAATGCTTAAAGTTGAAATAATGACAATTGTGGCTATTAAATGCATGGATCACGTGGATCCCAAGATAATTCTGGCAGATATGAGGTCCATGGATTTTTTTTTATAACTAGGGACAGTGAATTGGATATCCTCAATCAAGTGAAGAAGGGGTAGATCAGTGTGAAAAGGGTGTTGGAGGATGTGGACAAGACAGATCTTGCAATCAACAAAAGAACTAAAGGGGACCACATCCTTAGGTTATGAAAGCCAGACCAATTTGGAGTTTAACCTGGTGAGGGATGCAAACAGAAACAAGAAGGGCTTGTACAGGTACATTAATAGTTAAAGGAAGATGAGGGAAAATTTGTGACCATTGTTGAATGGGACAGGAATTGTGGTGACAAAGACCATGAGGAAGACAGAGATACTCAGTGCATTCTCCACTTTGGTCTTTATGGGTAAGATTTTCCCTCAGTAATGCCAGGTCCCTAGAACTGGTGGGAAATTATGGAGCAGGGAATATTTCTTGGAAGAGGCTGATCAGATTAGGGACAGGTAAGCAAACTGGATATACACAAGTCTATGGGATTTCATGGGATACATCCACAAGTGCTGTGGGTGCTGACCAGTGTCACTGTGAGGACTGTCTCTATTGCCTTTGAAAGGTCATGGTGATCAAGGGAGGTTGTTGAGGGCTGGAAGAAAGCAAATGTTGCTTCTGCAAGGAAGCAAGGACAAGATATAGGAGCCAGGGAACTACACATTGATTTCCCTTATCCTAAACCCCAGTAATGTAAAGGAGAAAATCCTTCTGGAAATAATTTCCAAACATGTTAAGTATAAAAGAAAGTGTAGCTCTAGAGGCCAATACAGGGGCTAGTACTATTTAATGTTTCCATTAATGACCTGAATGATAGGACAGGAGTACACTCTCAGCAAGTTTCCAGGTAACTCAGAACTTGAAGGAGTGGCTGGTACATCAGTTACTTGTGGTACCCTTCAGAGACCTGACAGGCAGTAGAAATGGGTTGACTTGGATCTCAGGACTTTTTAAAAAGATAATTGCAATATTCTGCACCTGGAAAGAGAGACCCTCATGCACCTATACATGCTAGTGTTGAAGGTTCAAGAGTAGCTTGGCAGAGAAGTATCTGGGTGTCCTGCTGGCCACCAAGTTGAACATGATCTATCAAAGTATCCCTGCAGCTAAGGCCATACAGCTGCATGGGCTGTATTAGGAAGATCATAATCATAAAGTTAAAGAAGGTGATTTTTCTCCCTTTGCTCATCCCTGATGAAGCACAACTGCAGTTCTGGCTCCCCAGTCCAAAAGAAACAGGAATATCCAGGGACACATTCAGCAAAGAGCCATGATGATCATTAAGGGACTGCAGGATCTGACATACAAGGGGAGGCTCAGAGATGGGGTTGATCGAGTTTAAGCAGAATAGTTTCAGGAGAATTTGATCAATGTATATATTCACATGAAGCAGGTGTATTGGCTTTATGCAGCAAGATTTGATAGTGGAGGGCTACAGGGGTGGTATCTGTGAGATGCCCCATGCTGGACAGAGCCAGTTTCAGCTGGCTTCAAGACAGATCCACTATTGGCCAAAGCTGAGCCCACCAGTAATGCTGGTATCACCTCTGTGATAAAATATTTAAGAAAAAGTTAGAAAAATGCTTTATTTAGAGAGTAGTGAGGATATGTGACAGAAACTCTACAGACAACAATGCCAGTGAGGAAGGAGAGGGAGAAGGTGCTCCAGGTGCCAGAGCAGAGCTTCCCCTGCAGCCTGCAGAGAAGACCATGGTGAGGCAGCTGTCGCCCTGCAGCCCATGGAGGTCCAAGAGGGAGTAGGTATCCACCTGCAGCCCATGGAGGACCCCACACCAAGCAGGTGGATATACCTTGAAAGCAACCGTAATCCCTTGAAAAGCCCATGCTGGAGCAGATTTCTGGCAGGAACTGTGGCCTGCAGAGAGAAATCCTACCAGAGCAGGTTTTCTAACATAACCTGTGACTCTGAGGGAAACCCATGCTGGAAAAGCCCATTCCTGGATAAAAAGCGTGCCATGGAAAAGATACACACTGGAACAGTTTGTTAAGAGCTGCACCCCATGGGAAAGACTCAGTGTTAAAGCTGATGTGTAAGGGATCCCACACTAGAACAAAGGAAGAGAGTGAGGAGAAGAAAGGGACAGAGACAAAGTATTATGGACCTACCGCGACAGCTATTTCCTAGCCCCTTGAGCTTCTTGGAGGAGGTAAAAAAGTTGGCAGTGAAGATGAGTACAGGAAGAAGAGAAAGATTGGGTGAAGCTGTTTTTAGATTTTTTTTCTAATTTCTCATTTTCTTACTCTGATTTGGTTGGTTAAAAATTAAATTCATTTCCACATCTGTTTTGCCTGATGGTAATTGCTGAATGACCTCCTGGTCCTTAGCTCAACCCATGAGGTTTTTTGTCTTGTTTTCTCCTTCTGTCCTGTTGAGGAGGGAGACAAATAGAATGGCTTGGTGGGCACCTGGCTGCCAGACAAAGTCAACCCACTTCAGCAAGAAATAAAGGAGAGGAAGCCAGACTCTTTTCAGTGGTATCCAGTGCAAGAACAAGAGCTAACGGACACAAACTGAAATAAAGGAAATTCTCTTAAAACATAAGAAAAAGCCTAACTATTGTGAGGGTGACTGAACACTGAAATGGATTGCACAGGAAGGTTGTGGAGTCAACATTCTTGGAGATATTCAAAGCACAACTTGACATGACCTGAAGCAGCTTGCTTTAGTTAACCCCATTTTTGTAGAAGGGGATTGAATTAGATGGTCTCTAGAGGTTCCTTTCAGCTCAACTATTCTGTGATTCTGAGAAATGTTAAGCTTTCTGAGGTCAAGTTTAAGTAGGACTTGTGTTGCATAGGAATCACACTGGCTCCCTGTAGAAAGGCAAATTTCACTCCTTTGTGTTCAGCTGTACACAAGCTCGCAGATTGAGAGTAGCATTTGAAGATCTTTAAACACAACTTAGGGGTAAAAAAGTAAGAAAAAAAAGTGACAGATTTTCTATAATGAGAATGGTGCATTGTAAATATCTATATAGCATGCATATTTACTTCACTTAAATGTAGAAAACACAGTTAAAATCTTGCAGAAAAGTGTCTTATGCTGTTAATATTCAGCAGTTCTTTTTATGTTCATGTCTTAGCCTGATTAATTCATCTTAAAATAGGGAACATTTTCTCTAGACCTGAGAAAATTTTTGAAAGAATGAAGTATTTCTACAGGCAAATATGAGGATAATTGAACTCTGGCTTGTGTATACAAAGTCAAGAAATATTAATGCCTTAAAATAAAAACGTACGATAAAGACCAACATGGAGAAGAAATTGTAAAATAATAACAAGACTATAGAATAAATGCCCATAACCAGCAGATCTCTAGTGTATGTACTCTTAACTGTCTGATCACAATGAATTATGAATATTTCCTGGGTTTGTTCTTTTCCCTGTGGAAGACTGATCACTGACCTGCCTAGCACATGTTGGATGCACTTGCCCAAGGACAATCTAATCAGAGAAATTATGGAGGCAGCATGTGTTAAATCCCAACCCTAATCAAGGCTAAAGGCAAAAGGCCACAATTTCTGCCATATTTGAAATATTTAAAGTACTTATCAGCCCTTTGCAGGAGAGGACCCTGATGGCTCTGCATTTTAAAGAGAAGAGTCATGTGTTTTTCAGCTCCCTTGGTTCAGGCTGTGATCATTCTAAAATGTGAAAGTGAAAGGCTATGAGCAAATGCAAGAGTGCATATTAGAAGGAAATCACATTAAGCAAACTGCTCAAGATATACTCTGGGGTAAAGACTTGTAGCCTATATTGATTTAATGCACAAAATAGCATAACAAATACAGGCATTGAAGATCAAACTCTGGTTCATTATGAGTTAGCTGTGTAAAACAGATAAACAGATATCTGAAAAACTAAACAGATGCTGAGAAGGCTTTTACCACTACCATAATGTCCAAAACTTTCCATTTGTGTCCTGTGAGACTCCCTCTTTTCCATTTCAAGAAGGAGCTGTAATGACTTCTGATTGAAAAACCTTAAGAAAGTTGAAAGGACAGCTTTGAAACATCCTTTTCCTCTTCAGATTCTTACCTCATGTGGGACCAGAGTAATTTTTCAGAGTACCAGATAAGTCACCTGAGGCCACAAAGCTCTTTCAGAATTTATCTAGAACTGATGATTCCAGTGGAGGGGGTAGCTGTGAGCTTCATCAGCAAGTGGCTGCTTCTTGCAGTTGCTCCAAAATTTTCACAGCTTCTTCGCTGTGGCCTGGGCTCCTTCTGCAGCAATGCATGAGTGATAACTTCTGGTAATGGCTGTAGCAGGTGCTATTTAAAATGCCCCATTCTCTCCCACATATGTGAATCTGATTTAATATCAGAGCAATTAAGCTTGTTGATTCAGGGATGGGGTTTTGATATCAAAATTAATACAGTCAAACAGGTTTTAATGGGAAGTCACATGTGAGTTACATATATTCATTCCTTTATTAAAATTGCTCAACAACAACAAAATCCCAACTACTTACAAATAAAAACATACCTTTTGTCAATAATTTAAACACTCCATGCTATTGTCAGACTGTTTGCCATCAGAGCCATGCTTTAATTGGAACAGTGATCATAAGAAATATGAATAGTAAGAAATAAGAAATTATTTTTCATTCAATGAACTCCTGAATATATATATGCTGTCATGGGCCACTATAGACTTAGATGTCACCATATATGAAAGGGTGAAGAAGGACTGGAAGAAGAAGAGCTGCATACAGACGATCCCAAAGATGATTTGGGTATGACGCACAGGTTAGAACATTAAGCACTCCTGAGATGTTCAGATGAAAAAATTGTTTTCCTTCTTATGTCTTACTGAAATATACATGTGGGGGATTGTCACTGTTATCCCCAGAGAACGGCGAAATGACAACATCAGGTCAGATGATATGGCCGAAGCGACCTTGTTTAATCACCCATACCTTTTATAGCATGGTTCACAAAAGAGAAATTACATGATTGGCCTATTGACCCACCACCTCTCAAGGAGATAGTTTGAGCAGTAACACACCCATTTCCAAATATTATTCTTAAAGAAGGAAAATAATTTTCACAGTTCTCATAACAACCTGCAGGTGCAGAAATGGTTTACATTCCCTCAAAATGTTGTCCATCCATTTCACATGAGAACAAAAGCTTTCACAGAGAATCTGTGAGAAGCTGGATTTCTCTAACTGCCCTCTCATGAGAAAGAAAAGTTTTACAGGAAAATTCCTCTGCCAGCCCTTGTTAGCATCCATAGGGGATAAATGCAAGTCATTTCCTACTGGTATAAAATCAAATATATCTTGTCTTTATTATCATTGGCATACTCTGGCCAACATTATAAATTCTAGCTGTTCAAATCATTTTAGTACCTAGACTGAAGTCTTCTAAAGTGTTGAAGTACTGCAAAAATAACACATGTGGTGTTAATTGGTTAGTGTACTGGGTTTAGATGACAGGGAGTAAAGTTGGTGAACATATCTTTCTGGTTTGTTTTTTTTCCTAGAATACTTTAGCTTTCAGCTTGAAGTTATATGCTATTTTGAAACAGGATTTTATTTTTACCAAGTAAATAAACACTGCATGGCAACAAATCCAAGATTCCCTAATCCTTAAGGAGAGCAAACCAGCAGCATACATATAGCTCAGTGACATGGATACTGGCCTAGCAGTCAGGAGGTCAGCACACCAGTCCTGCTCTAAATACTTGACTGTAGTAGGAACATATGTCACTTCCTTTGGAAGGGGGCCAGAGCTAACACTGTCCTTTCCTGAGTCACTACTCTGAAAATCATGCTCAAGAAAAAGATACCACTCTGCATATTTTGAGGAGTTTCCAGCATAGGGAAACAATGAAAATCTGGTCAGGAACTGCATGAGGCAAGTGAGGAATACTCAATTGAGGAGGTCATTTTTGGCATGCACAAATATGTCTGTCCCATACTAAACTAAATCTCAGAATAAAACAAGTGAATGAACAGCTCATGCTGTGGAACCAAGAGGCTCAAACTCCTGTTCATGTTCACAAAATCCAAAAGCCATCTCAGTACTTTGGAGACTCTGAAGCGGTCTCAGAATTTTCTTAAAAGAAGAAAATGAAACATGGTATTCAGCAGCAACATTCATTGCATGACAAACAAATCACTTGTATGACTTTAAAAGGCTTTTAAAAGAACAAGAGGCCTTTTTTTTAGCTCCGTAAAATTACTTAATCTTCCAATCCCTGTTGAAACACAGTTTGAAATGTTTGGTTTAATATTTCTCAGAAGTCATATATTTTAAGGGACAGAGAAACTTTATTCTGAAAACATCTGTTATGAAATGAAAGCAAGTTCAAGAAGTCTTTTCCCCTAGTGTTTCATAGCACTAGGCCTGAATATACATATAACTTCCATCCCTCTCTCACAAATTTAGGTCAGCTTTAAGAAAAATTATGGAACTTCACTTCCTAACTGTATTTAGAAGTTTATTTTCTTTTACAGATTTAAGTCTTAAAATACATTTTTTTTTTCACTTGGCTTTGAAGACTTATTATTCTGAAAATGTTAATGAAATTCAATAAAAATTGAACCATGTAATGAAGTACTGCAGTAATTGAGGGTGTTGGTTAAAACTACAACCATGGCAAAAACCAAGAAAAATAGAAGGTGTTTTCAATCTATACGTTATCATGATGGAGCTATAAAAGAAATTTTAAAGTTTTATTTAATTAAATGCTTAAAAATTCAGTAATTGTTTAGATCCTACCAATCTTCACTTCAATTTAAATAAAAATATATACAGGTACTGAATAGCTTGGATATTATAATCTAACAAAAAAGTGACAGAAAGAGGATGTGAGTGTTTTCCTCCATACATTAAAGGTCATATGTCAGGGAAGGAGAAGATCTTTGTGAACCATATTAGTACATTAACAAATGGAAGTCAACTGATCATGACAGCATCCCATCATAAAACTGGGGGAAGAAAACTTTCTAACAATCAGAGCAGAAATGTTCTGAAAGAAGCAAAAAAAAATTCAGGGAAAATTAAATTCCCAGCTATAGTACTTTGATGATGACATAGAACTGACTCATGAAAGGAATACGTGATGTCCATGAGTAATCTAATAGAAATTAGGGATAGGAGTAGATATGTGGATCAATAGAGTTGATGCTGTGCAGTTAACATCCACAATATATGACTTTCAAGGAGGTGTGTCACTTTCCGTGTGCTGGAACACGATGCTGTGACCTGCCAAAAGCGTCTCCTCAGCAAAGCCACTCGGCAGGACCAGCACACACTCACACACGCATGCAAACACACACACATGGATAGCTCCAGTAATATGAGTCGACGGCAAAGAGGCAGGAAGGGTCTCCGTGTAGAGTTCCACGGATGGAGGTTTATTGCAGCTGCACCATGAAGGGATCCAGTGACGAAGACAAAAGACAATGGAGGGTCCAGGTTTAAGTACGGAAGTGGGGCGAGCATCAGAGATCAATGACGTGAGGGCACGAGGGCGGTACAAAGGCGGGACTGGGGAATGGGAGCCAGTGGGGAAGCTCTGGGGGAGCAGCGAGGGGCAAAAGGCAATGGCGGGAATCTGGAGGGGAGAACTTTCTAGGATATGAAGCATATAAGATAACAAAGAGGCAGGGCAGCTAACAGCCAACCAGGGAAACAGAACTGGGGTAGATTAACATAGCAGGGCATGTTTCCAGCATGCTGGAGGAAGCCTTTTCTGTTCACCCTAACCTGGGGAGGATGTGTGATAGCAGGGACTGTCTCACCAGTGGACTTTCTCTGTCCCTTGTATCGTAGGCTCACCGGCCACCACAGAGGTGTTTCTGAATCTCCCTACCATAGTTCCAAAAACTGAATGATGATTAGCCATTGCATGAAATGTTAGCTGGGCATGTATTTTCCAGATTAATTTACTCTAAATGTATTCTTTGTGTTCTCTGATGCTCCTCTCCCTCCAAATGTGAGTATGGAAACATTTGGGAGAATTCCTTGAAAAACAGTCTGGTATCGAAATAACAATCCACTAAATTTTGACAGTGAAAGTTGCATATAGATATTTAAATTAAATTTTTTTTTAAATTCTTCTATAGCACCATAGATGCTTCAGAATATGTGTTCACATGTAACAAGGTTACTACTCAGTCTACTAACTCAGTTGGAAAAAGGCATTAGTAGAAGATATACAAGGCCTTGTGGTGTCCCAAAGTTGAAATATATTTTATGAAAAGTGATGGCTATCAGAGTCTTTTCAACTGTGAACATTGCATAATTGCAGTTTTTATTCTTGTCCTATTAGAAGGGTACTCTTAAACATATGTAAAAATATCATTTCTATAATTTGAATGTACTTTCATGATATAGATACAAATCTAGATACTAATTGGAGCTAAGAGGGGACTGCAGGAAATCAAATCATGGTGGTTTTCTTGATTTTCAAATGCATTTTTTTAAAAAAGGCAATCTAACTCTTCACAGCATTAATATCTATGAGGAATACAGTTTCGTATGTAAGCATTCCTTCTCCATTTTGACTGCATTTTATATTAAAATTGATAATGCAAAATAATAGTATTAGTTTCCTTTATAAAACATTAAAATTGTGTATTTCAACATTTTCAGTAGTCTCTTCTTCTCCTTATTCCCCTGCCTTCAAAGCACATACTGACAAAATCAAAATCAATTTTATGAAGGGTTTTGATCTTTACAGAAATGCACTGTTCTGTGGAAAAGGGCCTGACAATTTTTGTCTAAGCTCTTCTGGTTAAGTTGCTGAACCTCCATCATCAGCCACAAATTATAAATTCTTCCTGATCAATCTTTTGAAAAGTTATAGTAGATTTAATCTGCAGATTAACATAGATTCCTGCTACCGAGAGACCCATTACAACTGTTTCATAAACACAGTTACCAAATCTCTACAAGCCATTTAAATTAATATAATGATAAAAGGTAAAATATAATTTTAATGAAGCAATTAAATTACCATAATCCTATCAAGGACAAAGCTGATGAGATGCAAAAGTGTCCTACATGGGAAAGTACACACAAACAGACACTTATTGATAGGTCTTGTTCAAATGCTAGATGATTTTAGGATTTTATTGACATCATTAAGGCAGCACAATCTTATGCCTATTGTTCCCTAAATTTACTTAAATTCTGTTCTGAGAAGAGCTGAACTTCTTGAAATTTGATGTGGGGAATAATGAAGAGGAAAGAATGGTTGATAACCCTTCCAGGAAGACAAACAGGATACTTAGAAAGAAATTCTTTGCAAGTTCATCTCAAGATTAATTTCTGCAACAAAGCAAACCATGTCATATGTCGAAAACACAAATATGGACTTCTCTGAAATAATTGTAAACCTCAGTAGAAAACCCATAAGAATTTCACTTTCTTAGATAGGATCAGCACCTTTTCATTATATATCCCTCTGTTTCCATAACACAGTGTCTGCCTCTGGCTTCTGACTCACCATGACAGAATTCTGCTGAAAACCTAAGGCAGGGACATTCCCACATTATTAATGTGCTAACATTTAAATAAACTCCAAACTTCCTTACATTTGATTTGATAACTAGTTAATTGTGTGGTGTATTACTTATTTGCTTACAACAATTATGTTTCTTAGTATTTATTATTGGATTAAATCGATATTTAACTTTAACTTAGGTCATACACATAGCTCATCCCTGTTCCATCACCTACTAGTAAAAGCATGTAAAGCCAATACATCTACTAAAAGTGTTTTTATAATTTTAGTAGCAGCTAAGTGCTCCCACTAACATTAAAAGAATGACCCCCAGCAGACTTCTTTTGTTCCCCTCTGGAACATATTGACTCATGTTCAAAAGCAACGCGGCGTGGGACTGACAGGTGCAAAGTGATTCTACGCGTCAGGCTCAGCTTTGTAAGTCACCTGATGGAAAGAAGTGGTGCAGTTGAAGAACTCTTTCAGGTTTGCTCTTATGCTTTTCACAGCAACAAAAGCATGGCAACCAAATCTGTGTTCACAAGAACACGAGTGTTGTAATGCCTGCCCTTTTTTTTTTTCTGTTTTGCACCACAAAATCTCTTTATTCCATTAAATTTTCTCTGATAGAAGCCAGCAAACTGGCAGAGCTGTCGTCTCTTAGCTTCTTTCTTTACAAAACCAGAGAAGCAATTAACAAAGCAGATCATGTGCCCATACCACTTTATTCCTCTCTATTGTTTTCTCTTCACCACACAACAGAAATCTGCTTCTGGAATAATGCATCCATACAATATAAAGAGTTGTGGAATAGCTTATTATGAAATACCTATGGTATTTCCATGTATTGGTGTCTGATTGGTTCCTCCAGTGCTCAGTACTATGACAAAATATATGCTGTTATTGGCTAGGTGGAACATTTCAAGTAGTTTTAATTTTCTCTTTTCAGTTAGCAAATATATGGAGTTACATGCTAAGATGTGGGTACACAGAGCTAGATCCAAAGTTGAAAAACAGTTTTGGAAACAGTGCTTTCCAGAAATAGACCCAAATATTCTTTGAACTTCAGAAATATTTCTTTTGTGTTGCCCAATCTTCCATTTCCATCTGTTAACTAAAAACTTTAAAGAGTGGATATACTGTGAGTATACCACTAGATTTGCCTATGCTAGCACCAGTCCCACAAGATAAACCTTCCAAAAATTCTGTCTTTAGTGCCACTTGAATTCATTAAGGGCTAAGAGCACTCATCTTTCTGCTTCTGCCTGAGAGTTAACAAATGCATTGGCATTGATCACAGCTACTCAGCATTGTTCACTTCCATAGGCATGCATCCCAGGCACTGCACATCTATTTCATATTCTGAGCTGTACAGATGTAAAACTTATAGGTTTTGTCTTGCTGATTTTGTACTCTGTTGTTCTGCTAGCCTGCAGTTTATTTTAACTGCTTCATAATTTATTAATACCATTTTTCTCTAATCCTCCTTCAGCAAACACAGCAGGGTAGCCTTCATTCAAGCAAAAGTCACAGGATTCCTCTTAAACTCTGCACCTACACAAAAATAAGCTTTTAAAACCTCATGGTAGAATTAGATTTAGACTTGGAGGTTTAGGGCTCATTATTCAATACTTATTGAAGCAGAAGTAAGATTTTAAAGCAAAATGAACTCTGGGAATCAAATAATTACCTTACTTCTGGTATGACTGTGGAAAGCTATTACACACTAGCCAATTATATTTCTTTGTTACACCACTCTACATTTTCAGTAAGTTGTACTTTTTTGTGCAGAGAAAAACTCTTAAGCAGATACATTGAAAAAGAGCAGATGTGTTTGCAGACCAAATTTTCCATGCTCTATTTTCCACGATGTATGCTTTTTGTTTATGGAAGTAGGAGGTATAATTCAGGCAATGGATGGAAAAGGACATGACTATTCATAAAAATCCTAAATCCTATCTGTTTAAACACTTACTGGAAAGGACAACTCACTTTAAGGTATTTTCTTGGGTCTGCTTTTGCAGCTATAATTTGTATAACCTTCTTCAAAAATTAATATCTTTTAAACCCACCAGTCACCTTTATGAGTTGAAACTTGCAGGGATTAGGAAGCTCATTCCTGTACACCTGCAACTACCAATGGGCAAGAGAAAACCTTCCCTACAGGCACTGCCTAGGGAAAGCTTTCATATAGCAATATAATCCTAAGTGAACATATCTTACTATTTATTAAGGCTTTTGTTATCCTAAAAATGATGTCTTGAAATACTTTTTTTTTTTTTTTTTTGGTATGCATAAGAAGTCAAAAATTTTATTCTAAAGCTTTTGAGAGAAACTTTTGAACATTAGCTTTTTTCGAAATTGTTTCACCAGAGACTGGAATTAGTTCACAGGAAAAATAAAGATGCATTGTTTTCTTTTAGTGTGCATGTCTTTCATAGATGAAACATGCAAGAATATCTATCAGAAACTCCAAAGAAAGCCTTCCACTCTGCCATTTACTGAGAAATTCTATCTTCTGCATTCATTTTAGAATGTTGTTAGTTAAAAAGATTAAGTTTAGTTTAATATCCCTTACGGTTTCCTGCAGTCACATAGTAATTCATTACCCTCTGCAATGTTTTGTGATTGATGCTATAAGGCACAATAGGCTGGATTAATCAAAGAGATAACAAGTAGATTTTCACTTCTTGAATATTAATGAATAACTGAAACTCTTATTCATTGACATTCAAAAACAGATAAAGAACCAGCGGGAAATCTGTAGCAGAGGACAACTGGAACCCAATTTCTCCCTTTAAATTAAAACTGGCAAAAAAGATTTCTAGATAAGAGCTGTGTTTAATATTTATGAAGTCCAGTTTGTTTAATAACAATCTATATCAAAAATACATTAAAAGAGCATTTATACATATAATGATGTACTTGTTTTTGTATTTTAATAACTAGAATCATCACTTATACCATAGTGGCCAGTTTGCAACTTATGAGCACTGCCTCTGTACAATGTTTCCTACAACTTCTCTGTTGGTGAAGAAGACAGCACAGCTTTCTCTGTTTTTCAAGCAACACTTTAGAAGATACTAAAAAAGCCTCCATCTTAGGTAAATCAGGAAATGGATAAGTAAAATATACACAAATTAAATATTATATTCAAATTTCTAATTTGTATGTGCACATTTTGAAACCACAAGAAGACCACAACATATCTTTAGGATATTCTGTCCACTGCCATCATTACTGATGTCAGCTTGACTTCTCCTTAGCCCTGTAAATGTCGCATTTCTGCTAGCAGATATACACCAAATATACAAACCTCTCAGTTCTCAGATTATTTCTCTTGTCTTCTTAATTCCATTCAAAAATGTACTCCAGCTGTACAACAGACTGCTGCAGAAAGATCTGCTCTGGCTGGATTGGGCAAGTGCATCTCACCAATCAGAAACCAGTCTGGCTACATCTATAGCTCTAAATGAGTCCCAGGAAACCTCTCTGAGCACTGCAAGTCATTTGTCAGTCAGTGCTCGCATTTTTAAAAATGGTCTTTAGGCAAAATTTTTCCAGAGTCAGCACAGCTCAGATTGTAATCCTAACATGAGAGAACTACCCTCACAGAACAGTCATTAGCACATTCAGTTTCTTAACAGGAATACAGTCATGGGCCAGGAACTTGCACCTTATTCTTCTTAATTCCAGGAGACATCCTTAAACTTCTACATAATAGTAATGTCAGGCAGAGTGCATATGAAGTTCTCTTTTGATCTCCATTTAACCTTATTAATATTTAATTATGTAGCTAGTATAGAAACTCAACAGGAGTGAAATGCAATGTGAGAATCCACTGATATGATGGTTTGGGAAAAAAAAGGGATTATGTATTTCCTGCACAGCTAGGCAGGTGAGGGGTTTCAAAAATATCCTTTTGAAGTGCAAACTGTGCATGCTATCATTAGGCTATTAGTTATTCCTGTCACAGGTATTTCATGCTGGGATATTGTGACTATGTCTACACAGAGGAATATAAACAAAAGTAGATCAGGCTCAGCGTGCCAGACTCGCTGGATATGAATCCAGCTCTCAGAGATTCCTATCCACTTGCATCCAGCACTGTTTGCATCAACTGTTAGATATCTCCCATTTTGAGGCCTGTGAACCCCTATTCTCAGGTATTGACTTCAGTTGTGAACCACATTAGGGTAAGTGCACCTGACTGTGGGAAGCAGTTTCTGTAACACAAGGAGTCCACAACTTAGCTTTTACAGCAAAGAAAGTTCTCCACAGCTGTTGTAATTATATGATTCAACTTTCAAAGATTCTGTCTATACACAAATCCCAGTATAAGTAGATTAAATCTGAAAACAAACCTAGGAATTTGTGAGTCCTTCTGCAAAACTGCAACTGTATTCCATACAGCTGAAATACATAGTTGCTGATGTGAAACATTAAACACCTTGCAACCAAAATTTAAGTCATAAGAAGGAGTGATCTATGAAAAACAAACACACAGAAATGAAAAATAGTTATTTTTGTATTAGCTACATGAAAGTTACAAAAATACCTGTGAAATAGTTTGTCAACAGTAACACAACAAAAACGAGATCTTATGATAAACAAATACTTTCAGTAACAAAAAGTTGTGTTAGAGCAGAAATGCATCCATCTTTTCAAAATGACCAGTTATTTTCTATTCATTTTCTGATTTTACTGAAGGATCCCATCTTAGCATGCATTAGGAAAAGAGCCTAAAAAAAAAAATCACTGTAATAAATATGTGCCCTTCACCAATCACTTCAATATTTTTTTGAAAAATATTCATATATTTTTAGTGTGTTAATGTATTTTTCCCAGTTCTGTTTAATCTGCCCATTTGTTGTTTTGCATTCCATAAAATGATTTACAAATATTCCGTGCTGTATATCTTTGGTAGTTCTTTTCATGTCTTTATTTTGTAGCATTGGAGAGTTAGAATAAGTGAGGGAGAACGTTAACTTAAAATGCATTATTTTTTTAGGCTGAGATTGTCTGGAACCTCTTGGAATAAACTGTGTTTAGATTGTATTCTCATCTAACTGGCACATTCAGTGATAAAATGCAAGAAGCATGCTCTGAAATTTGCATTGTTGCAAGGCATTCCTGAAGGAACAAATAGTCAGTAGGATTAGGATCTGAGAAAACAAATGTCTGTTAGTTTGGGAAAGCATCGGTGAATTACCAAAGGCTATTTAGTGTTAAAGATAGACATCAGTGTGATTTGTGAAGAGAGCACCTTGATGATGAAGAGGTAAATAAAGCAACTTTTCCAAATTTTGCAGTCCAATAAAGGTCTTTCAAATGGAAAACCCTGTAATAAATGGGGTTTTTTAAATGAGACTTTTAGGAATCCATGTATCCATTGTATGCCAATTTTCCAAAGCTCACATAAAATGTGAAATTTCTTTTGCTCTCCAATGAGTTGTGACTGGTCCAAGGAATCATCTCCCCTTCTACTTGTAGATGCCTACTGTTAAAATGTTTAAGAGTCTGAAGAAATTCTACAGGAAAGTTTTGAAAAGAAACCTTTTGCTTTTACCTGAATCAAAATTTCAACTTCATTTCAAACTGAAAGGAGTTGCTGCTATATCTATCACTTTACTTTTTCATTGTAGAATTTTTGAGGAAGAATATGTTTCATATACATGCTGTCACTATTTCCAGCTGACTATATATTGTGCCAGAATTTAATGTATAGTAAATGGGCAATGCACTTCAGGAGATACAGTTTAGTCTGTAATATGAGGCACTAAGGACACAGAAATAAAATTCCCATGACGCACGTCAATGGCACTGAAAATGCAGACAATTTCCAAACATTTATGTATTAAAATATTTTTGTTCCATGCAGTGTTACTCTGTTTTGACTTTTGCCTTAAAACTGGGTGAAAATGTATAGGGAAATATCATTATTTAATTCCATACACAAATCTGCTTTGAGTTCTTCTCTACACTCGTATGGCCATGTCAGTATACTAATCAGGAGCTGACACACATTATTTGCTTTTCCTTTATTGATTTTCATTTTTCTGCACATTTTCTTTTTCTGTTAAAACAAATTCTGCACCTAATTTTATATTTTTTCCCACTCCTTTCTGCTGTCTTTTCAAAATTCCCATTTCAGTGTGTTTTCTAACGAATCTCATACCTCCTTCTCTGCTATGTCGCTCCCTACAGTTCAATTATTCTTTGGCTACAAACATTGATGTCATTTTTCCAACTTGGTTCAAGTTGAACTGCTGATTGGATGACAACCATAATTTGGGATAAATGTACTAGAATATGCCAGTATATTTCCAGCGGAGATACTAAAGACCATTTGAGTATCCAGATTTTTCCTAAGAGGTGGCTTGATTCTTTGAATGGCATTGCAATAATCTGCAGAATTAATCATTAATCTGTAAAATGTGCTCCTGCAACATTCAGATGTAATGAGTGTTGATTTTATAAACAAAAAACTAGGAAGAAATATGGAACTGAATTCTTTGAGCTCATATATTTGCAATATTTAATGTGATTATCATAAGAATGCTAATGGCTCTTAATTACTTCACAGCAACAAGAGATACCTTCAACAGAAATCAATGTGAGACTTTTTAAGTTCAAAATGGCTGTTTCAGATTTATTATAGTTGTTTTAAAAGTTACTCTTTGTTTAGATTTGAAAGATGATTATTATCAAGATCATTTTCTTTAAGAAATCTGCAAGTTTGTATAGTGTTACACTATTAAATAAAATGTGTCAAGTACTTAAAGCATCCAAATAATAAAATCCTGACAGTACTCTCACTAAATGGCAACTTCTCAAAGATAATAAGCTACTTGTCATATTTTTTGATGAAAGAGTATGAAAAATGCGCTATTCAAGAAATGAATCTCTCAAGTCCTTTCACTTTTTTAATTTTAAAAAGTGCTGGTGGCATAATCCATAAATCTACAGGGTCATGTGGAGCAGCTACCATACACAGTGGTCTGAAAAAAAATTAGTATTGATGTGAATGGTTATGTCTCTATTGGCATATAGGGAACATATTTATTCTTATAAGTGCAGATTTTTATCTCATGTCTTCATAACACCACAGGTTACTCTAAAGGAATGACATATTAATTTTTCACCTGTCATGAATATTTACTGATTTCCTGGAAGTCACAATGACAAGATATGATTCCACAAATCATTATTTCCAATGGTTCCATTTTCAGTTGCACCACTAATAAAATAACAAAAGCAACTAGCATGAGAAGAACTAAGACTTCTTCAGTGGAAGAGACTGAAATAGCCTTTTACATTCAACACATTTACTTAGACCCAGACTCAGATCTGAGCATTCTGGAAGTTTATTAACTCTAGAGAGCATTGAAGTATTATCTCTAGTTCTGATCCTTCATGTGCCTTCCCAGGTTCACACTCAGTAAGCAACCTGTCATGGCTTATAACCCAGTTACATTCTGTAACTGAAATTCTTTATTTCAAAAAAGAAAAAAAAAGACTTCATGAGCAAGAGGCCTCAGTGTTCTTCCTGGGCTGATGACCCAGAAATTTTAGAATAAAATATTGCAGAGAAATAAAATTCATGGGGAGAAGAACTACATAGCAGAGCAAATAAATAACCTCAAAGTTATGAGATAGATACAGGGAACCAGCAGAGATACATACAGGGAACCAGCAAGAAAATAAATCAGAATCCAAACTGGTCATCAAAGATATTCCTACACTCCATTTGTTCAAGAAATTTAGAAATTAGTGGAGAGTGTGTAAATAAGACTGAGGCAGAAATAAAAACAGAAATCTAAATGGCAAGAGTTTGTTCTCTTGCATTGAAAAAGGGATTGCAAAGAAAAAAAAGGGGAAATGGAGGGAGAGAGGGGTAAAAAATCTAGATATTATTCAAAATTTTTGTTTTCTTCCCCTTCACATCTGTTATGTTTCAACTTAGAGCAGTCTCCAAAACATCAAATATTTTTTGAGGAAGACTCAATTCTTCTTGAAGAATAAGGTTCTTCCTTTGCTTTCAATTAACTGGATAACTAATGATCAGTTCAAAATTCCCATTCAGAAATAGGAGGGATTTTACAATGAAGCAGTGAAATATATCAGTATGAGATATAAACATACTTCAGCATTCATTCAGCAAATCAAAACTCAAAAATGTATACAGACAGGTCTTTAAACACCAAAAGCTTAGTTGGAGTGCCCAGAAAACACGACTCTGCAATGAGCAATTGTACTGGTGGTGGATGATCAAATAGAGAAAGAAACTAAGCCCAAGGAAGAGTGACTATGGGCAAAGGAATAAGGAAGGTATGTTCTTGGTAGAGAAGGACATTTTGTGCTGCTCTATGGCCAATTGCTCTTCTAACTGATGAATATGAAAAGAGGAGATTTGAGGTTAAGCATCATATGGGTATACTTTGGAAACATTCATATTCACAAGTGGAATGGAAAGAGATTGGAGCAACTGTTCACTTCTCTCTGAAGCAGAAAAAGGGAAAAAAAATTTTTTTGCTTGCTCACTGAGAGAGCAAGATACTTCATTTCTCTGCTATCCTTCGTGCTGGACCATTTTTATTATGGATTTCTGAGATTTAGAGTTCTATTTTTGGTACAAGAAGAAATTCAGATAGTAACATTTTTCTTCAGAAAAAGAAATTACATTAAAAAAAACCAAATTTCCAGTTTGTTTGGGGTTTATTTAATCAATCTGGATGTACACATGTAGAAATGTAGTCTATAGTATGTAATTACCTTATTCCTTTGTAAAGTGATATTAAAATGGAACAGTGATCAATGGTCAAGAGTTCTGCTAACATGTTATTCTATTTATATAGCATTTCTTATGTTTTTCTTACTAAAATTATTTTATTGGTGGTGCTGGACCATGGGCTTCCCCCTGACTTCAGTAGCATTGCAAATAGGAACAGCTATCTCTTCAAGGAGTTTAGGGCACTTGATGGTTATAAGAAACTTCTGGCCTTATGAAGACAGTTGCTAGTGTTACTTGAACAAAAGCAACACAAGATTTAAACCAGACTACAATGAATCAACTTGAATGACTGAAAAAAATAGAAGTTAAAAATTTCCCCTAAATATGGTCCAAGTGTATGCCTTTGTATCAAAAACCCACTTTGGGGTATGCTGTCTAAACCAATTTAAATAGCAAAGGTCAGTACCTATTAAAGCAAATGTGCATCCTTTGGGCCAGAAATGATGCCTCATAACTTTTAGGATATTCTGAGAGCACATTGTGTGTGAGGTGGTAGAGAAACACCTGAGGGGGAAGTAGTGTGTTGCACATAATTTCAGGGAGTAGAAGGTTGAGTGACCAATAAACTCAGAAATCAATGGCTCTGCATCTCCTCCCTAAAACCGCCTCTCGGTATATGCTGGTGGAACGCAATGCACTATTATAGTGCAAAATTTACGAGTTGCTAAATCTGTTCTGACTTAGAGGAATACACAAAGAGAACTGCCACTATCACTTGGACAATGTTGTGAAGGTTCCCTCCTTCAGTAAAACACGGTATATGAAGCCTCTGTGTGTGTGTATGACAGGGGTAGTTCAGCTGGTTTTGGGCACAGAGATTTCAGCTCTGCATCAAACTTTTCCCACAGAACCTGCTCACAAGTTGCTGCTATTTGAGAGGCCCCTGGCATGCAACTTGATACAGCAGATCTTTCAACTGTACTTTAAATTTTTGGTAGAAATCTGAAATTATGTTAAGCATGATCAGACAAGGTACAATTAAAGCAATCACATTCCTGGCAGAGCCCACCTGTCATCAGTGCAATGACTGTGCCAGCATCTCTGCCAGCTGATAATGGCACTCCAGAATTCACACTCACAGCCCAACTCAGACATGCTCCTGCTTCTACACAGTAACCACTCAGAAATGAAATGCATGTCTGTCTCTCGCTCTCCTTTTTTTATCTCTGCCTCATTTATCTCCATTTTAAGAGCCAATAATGAGATGAATTAAGTGGTGATGCCCTTTCATTTTTCCTCATTAGGGGTGCTGGCTGTTTCAGCCTTACCCTGCTGAAGGATTACTTCAGGGATGCAGCCATCTTGCAATTCCTCTTCATTAAACTGGAGGAAGTAAAAGTATGTAAAAATCACATTGTCCCTGTTGTGTCAGCAGTCTGGATGAAGAATTTAATGGTTATAAATGGTCTGTCTCTTATAAAAATTTCTCATATATGTAAAGGTAAATACAACTTTATAGCATTGTATATGTTTTTTCTTTTGTTCATCTCTTAGAATGCTGCCTAAAGCATTTAAGGTTTGTCCAGATTTACTGCAACTGATGAAAACTTCTTTTTTTTTCTGAATTTTAAAATGTGATAAGAGGTATTAACTTATTCAGCACAAGGAAGAATAAGAAACCCAAAGGTATTTTCTCACATTTGAATTCCAATTCTGTCTCTAGCACTATTTGTTCCAGACAGCATGAGAACAGCCATGTGACTCACTCCACATTTCTGCTGACACTACAGTCAGACACAAGTATTCAAAGTGAAGTATTTTCCTGTGACAAAGATACTGTTTCATGAAAATAGGTATTTTGGAAATAATATCTGTCTGGAGAACATTTTTCTACAAGTCAGATGAAAAACACCAATTCAGCTTTTCAAAACAATGTTTTCAAATTCAAAACAGTGGTTTGATTCGGTGTATCTTGTACTACTCTGAGTGCATTGTATTAAAGTATTTAAAAACATTAAAAGTTGAAAAATTGTACAGTGTCAAAACACATAACTTTTTTTTGCATTTGTTCAGTTCTGGTGTTTTCTATGGAAATTCCAGCCCACATTCATTAATAAAAGTATTTTTTAAATAATTGGACCAAAGATTTTCTGAGAAAAAATTTCAGTACATTCCTCTCACAATCAGAAGTAGTACAATCATGTATCACACTCCACGGGGAAAAACTACATGTTATTTGTAATATTAGCTTTAAACCACAGCATGTTATTCTGCCAACATGAAAAGAAAATTTATGCTTGATATTCGGGCTCATAAAAAATTGTTTTGGTGCTGTTGTTCTAATACAATGAGAAAGGAATAATTTCTGCGACTATTTGTTCTGAAGTCTAAATAGAAGCACAAAATGAAAAGGAATATAATAGAATCTAGCATCTATAATAATTAACCCAGTTGAATGTCGTGACATGTTTTTGTGTTTAAAGTGCCTTTGTGTCTGTCCCTGTGGTTTTTTTCAAAAAAACAAGGGGGGAAGAAGAGATATAACTGAAAACAATAAAAGGTCCTTCCTCCCTCTGAAGAGGTACCATGATCTTATTCACTGTGTGCATTGTAACAGGAACTGAGGTGCAGAGCTGGCAGTGAGAACTGCTTCGATTGTCCTGCCTTGCAATGCCAGTTGGGCAGTGGAGTTGCTGCCTCAGTCTACCTTGAAGAGGATAATCTACTTATGCTGAAACTCCCTGTCTCCTTTGTTCCTCAGTAACTACTACCCATGATAATAAGCAAACACAACCATTCACAGCCTTATAGGTCATGGCACAAGTCTTTATAATTATTCTGCACACAGAGCAGACTTTTCTGTTCATTAGGGTCATGCTGGGAGAAAACAAGACACTTGCTGTCATTACCAGGAAAGAGAGGAGCAATACAGCAAATCTGCATCCAAGTGGGTGCTGGAGTTCCACAAAGCTTTTTCCACTAAACCCTGCCACGGTCACCTAAACATGAGTCAATGGCACTGTCTAGATGTGAACACAGAAAACAATTCCACTTTCCTGAGAAGCATTGTGGAGACTACACACTCTGACACTTCCAGGAGTTACTGCTGACCCTGTCCTTGCCCTCCACAATGCCTAATGGACACCTCTCACTTGAGTTTAAAATAATATGCTCATGAAATACTGTTCATTTTATTACTTCAGGATTCATACAGACTATCCTACCTTCCAGTATCTAACAGAAGCAAGAGAGATTAGAAAAGCAGTTCCATTCCAAAGGAAGAAAAATAAATCCAACCATTACTACTTTTCATTAATCTATACCATGATTATAAATTATAGGACTGTTAAATACAGTTTGTCAGTATAATCCGTTATTTCATACCAAACATTATTTGCATATTTTGATTTCTCATTTATAACCACCTATGCTCATTCTTCACTTTTATTTGAAGTGTAATTCATTTGAAAGTCTATAACATGGATAAGAATCTAGTTTGAAATATAGACATACTTAAGCTTTATAAATTGGAGCTAGAGCAGTAAAAAGAAACATCCAGCATTTTCTTCTTTTCTGCAGGTGGACTCCAAAAACATGCAAAGAATTCACATACTTCAGAGCAATAAATATCGTAATTTTCTCTGAAACTAAAGGATTGTTAATGGCATTACAAAGCAAGCAATGCTGAGAGCAATTTTATAAATAGCTAGATTTTAAGGTGTATTTTTTATGATGCTAAATCTAGGCAACAATATTAGTCACTGGCATCCATGTTTCCACCAGTAAAAAGAGGGGAAAAAATCCACCAAAAAAAAACTAACAAAAAAAACCTTACCAAACACTTAAACTTCAACAGTTATAACCAATGACACCTGCATGAGTCTTGATAAAGCTGGGCTCTTCATTCTCCAAAACACAGCTAAGTATGTGAAACCTTTCTTTCCTTAACTTCCCTGCAAAACCACTTTCAGCTCACACACTTCAAAATGAGGGCTGCACAACACAGTAGAGGATTTGTGGGTAACACTCTTACACCCTTTATGACAGGCAGTCATCCCATAATGTGTTACAGGTCAGACTTACACACTTCTTCCAGACTTAAGCAGAAGATATAGCCCTGATGCCTGATGTGTTTAACTGAGAAAGTTCTTCTCAAGTCCACATTTCTAGCCAACTTTAATAAAAAGGTGCCAGAATCCTTACATTCTCAGCTCACTTTGAGATCACTGATTCCATATCTGTCCTATCGTACATAGATCCTGTTTGTAGAAGAGCAGTTGTCAAACTGAAATGATTTCAATTATCTTATCATCAAGATTAACATAATTTCAATTAATGTAGGGGTCCACAGCAAGTTTTTCAGGTCTCTTATTACCTTATAGTAAGTCTATTTACAGTAAATAAGCAGAAATAGATACCAACTGAGAACACTTCACCTCTTTCAAAGATGCAATTAAAGCCTGATGAGATAAATTAATTTATAAAGGCACCGATTTTCTTCAATTATAAAGAAAAGCCATCTGGCTATCTTGGATCAAGATTATTCACTTTCTTTCAGGTGACTTAAAACAGACGAAAAAAGGACCTATTGATGGTTTGATTTTGAATTGATGCTGGGCATTGCAATACTTCATTATAAAGTGGTACCTGGCAGCTCTGACAAATATATACGATTAAAACAAGTGCAAGCTGCACTGCAAAACACCAGACTGCACTAATCCTAGCAACTATATGTCTGCTTCAGCTGAGTTTAACATGCACTGTTTCTGAACATCTTTGCAGAAACCTATATGTAGGTGAAGAAAGCCTTCACACGCGTTCCCACAGTTGCCTGTCCCTGTTAACAAAACCTGTCATCACCTTCACAGTAGCAAGGAAATTGCATAGCAAAATACCCATGGAGGATATTTCATAGACATTTTAAGTTCTCATTTAGATGTTCAGCTATTTCTGTGCCGTTAAACCTCCTTTCTGAAGGGCTTGCAATGGACTAGAGTGGGTTTGCAACAGTAAATGAATAACTTCACCCATTTAATGCAGAATTTAGCCCCACCATCCAGAAAATTTAGCCACTGTGTTTTTCTGTACCCTGTCAGAAAACATAGAACAGAAGAGTATTCAGCCACAGGCAATAAAAACTTCTGAAAAGGTTTTTATGTATGATAAAAAGATACCTCACTTGCAGTTTAAGGTCATTACAATTTAATATTGGATACAATATTTTGAGTGCAGTGCTTGCCAGGATGAGCAATCCATTAAAAGAACTAGGTTTGCAAACTGAAATTCAATTTTAAAAGCTGCAAGTTGCTGATGGAAATCAAAAGTAAGTAAAAGAGCTTGACTCACAAGTTCAGATTATTATAGCGTGTTTATTCAATTTCTTCAGCAGGTGCTGTGCTTATGTTTTCGGCTTTCTTCAGGCAAAGCACCTGCTTATGAAATGAAATAAATACAGTATGTCAGTAGCCTGAGAGAGGCAAGCCTTTACCTCACTGAACTTTAACCAATGTGAAGAGATAACTCCTATAATTTAAAGGATTCCTGCTTCCTTCATGTCTTGGTACCACAACAACATCTTCCCATTCCACAGCCCTCCATGCTGATTTAGGAAATAATGTGTTCCCTTTTCTTCTGGACAGGTGGTAAAAAATTTAGGGTCAAGTCCCAGAAGAAGTGAGTGCACTGCTGATGGGTAAGGGTAAGAAACAGACATTACCTGAAAACAGGAGGCCCAAATGTCTGAAGCCAGATCATGCTAAACATTCTTCCTCCCATGCAGCATGGCCAGATTACCTGATGCAGTGAAAATGAAGGAAGGGGACTTCCCTTAAACCTATTGATTTTGCTTAGGAAATTGGGGACATATAGATTTCCCCTCCTTCTAGATGATCTTTAGAGTCTCTTCTAACCCAAACCATTCTCCCTGAAGGAGAAGCTGTATAGCACTGTGGAAGGTCTATGGCAAAGATTAGCTTGAGTAAATCCTACTTCACACTAAGCCAACATTTCTGCCTATTTGCACTTTCTAAATCTGTTTAGCGTCAAGCCTGGACCATGATACATTATAGGAATGCTCGAGGTTCTCCAAACCATCCTCCAAGCTTACCATGGGAGTTAGCATGGGAGAAAGCACGCAAACACATAAATACACTCCTCTCCTCCTAAATAGAAAATGATGTCTAGGGTGTTTCATTCCTTAAAAAACCTATATAATGTGCAAGAATGTCCATAGCCATCAAGAGAAGCGCAATTTAGAGCACATAAAATCTCATAGAGATTTTTTCATGTGAAACTTTTTGAATATTTTATACAGATCAAAAGAAAGCAGACACTGAACCAGGCACAAACAACAGGGTTTGGTTGCTCTGTCTGGGGGTATCTATGACCTGCCTATGCCAGGCACGATTGGTTCCATCCAGAGCTGTCACCAATAAAGACCCCCTACCATGTCCCAAAATTCTCCAGGCAGGGAGCCTGTGGCACCTCTGCAAAAAGGTGCCACTGCAAAAGGAGCTCGTGGCTTAGGCTGAGCATGAGGGAGGAAAAGAAAGATGTTTCCATAAATATTTACTATCTTTGTGCTCTTTTTGTGTTGCTTTTTATCTTCTTGCTCTCAATAAACAAATCAGTAATTAAGACTTTGTGTTAACTGGCAGTAGATTAAATTGCAAGAAGTTCCCCAAAGTGAACTGGCTGTTCACTGTGTCTGTCTTTTTTTTCCTGAAAGCCACTCTGTAAACAGAATCTAATCACATGGAAATAATACATTTTCAAAATGCAAATATCAAACACTTCCTTATGAAGCATATATACGTCAGCTAGGAACTGTGTATGTAAGTTCATATTTTGACTAGAATGTAAGGGGAGGGTATTCAGCAGACCTCTGCATGAATTTTCCCCCTTAGATGAATAATACAAAATGCATTAATTTTCTTATGTCGTTTAGTGTCGAGTCATTTATTCTTTGACACTCAGCGTTCACTATAAGCACTATTAAAAGTAAACTACATTAATTATGCAAATGTATCAATGGCCCTTGAAATGACAAGAATTAAGCATTTTACTGATTCTGGAAAGGTAGGGCCCATTTATTTAAATTCATTGCTACATACTTAGCATAAACAAGATCAGATCTTAAGAGGATTCTCTGGATATTGACCTAACATAACTATTGATAGTAATTTAAACAAAAGTCTCAAAAATGTATAAAGTAAAACTACTAGGATTTTAATTTAATAAAGTGTGCCTTTCTACCATTTCCTTTTTCAGGTAAAGAGAGTGTAAACCAAGCTAGATGGGTGAATTATATGCATGTTATTTCTGTACCACAGTAATTTTTCAAAGGTTTGGGGGTTTTTTTTGACTCATTATGCACCATTATGATTACACTTTTCAAGTACCGATTACAAAAATTACACAGATCATTAGACCAACATATAAATGGCTTGTCATGACCTTCTTAACAGTAAGAGGACCTTTAGCCTATGGAGCATGTCCTCAAATGTCAAGTGGAGTTAATTTCTCATTCACAGCAGTTAAGAATTCTGAAATTGTGTAAATAGATGCAAAGTAATTGCTTACCATAGTGATTATAAATGTTTGAAACAACAGACTCCAACAATTCCCAGTCTTCATACCTAAATATACATTATATTTAGGCCAAAGCATATAATTATTTTTGAATTCCGTAATTACAGTATTGTACTGCATACTGGTGCACTGAGATGCAGGTGAACTAGAAACAGAGAGCTATTAACAGAGCCATTAATCCTTATATAGCTTATGTTACATACAGGGAGAAAGAAACACCACATAATCCAAAACACTTCACCCTTGCCAGTAAGTGCTAGGAGCACCAAACATTCCTTACATGAGGACAGCATTATTCCACACACTGAGCAACATTCATAAGTCAATGATATCAAAACACTAAAGATGTTAAAAATATTTATTTTATTCATTGCAGTAAGAATAAGCAACTTGCACATGTATTTTATGTTCAAAACCATGACTGCAACAGAAATGAAAGCCACATTCTTAAGATATGATATTTACACATAGTATGAATATTTACTTGTAATTCCTCCAGGAACAGGGCAATAATAATAGCTTTTAAACCTTGTGCAGTATTCTCTAACAATAAACTATTCACATAGTTCTCAGAAATGGTACCATTAGGAAGTGACACACTTGGCAAAAGACAGTCTTATGTTCAAGTCAAAAATTTTTTTTAAATTGCAGATAAAGAGATATTTTACTTCTGAGTATGCTATGGTGTCATCTGGACACTACCACCTTCTTTACACAACACTACAGGGATATAGTAACAATACCTTTGTACTTGATAATAGAGAAAACTAAGAATTTAGAAAATTAAATGGTTAATACTTGGTGTGCTGAACCCAGCACCAGATAAATACACAAATGTAAGACAGGGAACAACTGTATAGATTCTAACATTAATTACTTAGTTAGGGTTACAGTTAGTGACAGTCTGAAAAATACCAGATGATATTGTTTGGTTGCAACATCATCTATGAGGCTTGGTAGTCATCTTCAGTACATGTTATTCCTGAGCTAGAAAACTGGACGAGTTTGCACAGTATTTAAGGAAAGATGAAAAACACATGAACAGACTCCAGCATACAGCAATGAGAATTATCCTGAAAAATTTGCCTATAAGAAATGGCTGAAGGAGTGCTTTTTGATTTAGAGAAGGAAAGACTGAAGGAAGATGTATTTATAATAGATAGATAGACAGATAGATAGACCTAAGCCTGCAGCAAGAGTGATGTACTTTAGATGCTGGGAAAAAATTTGTAAGAGTTAGGATGGTATAATACTAGAATGTGATGCCCAGAGAGCTTGTAGACTCATTAAAAAGATTTCAGTCAGTTAAATAGACAACTGTAAGGCATGATATAGCTGATCTTGCCTGAAGTAGGCAACCTCTTCAAGCCCTTTTCCTCACAGTTTCTTGTGTTTTTTGATAATACCACATGCAAGTTTAATACAGTTTCACAAGCTGGGTTCTTGCAATATTTTTCTTTCAGGGAAAACATTGTATAAAAATGGTAATATTTCTAAACTGTAGTTCACCTGATTTCTGTCTGATCTTCTAGCTGTCTGTACTAGTAAATAAAATTAGTTAGACACATAATTTGTAGACAGTGAGGAAAAATGCTATATGTGATCAGCAGGTATTTGTACAGCTACATTCTCTGGCTTACTCAAAAAATATCTCTGTACACATAAAGACTACTGGCCCTCAGGACCCCCAAGCCATGCTCCTGGAGACAGCCCCAGCTAGTACTGGGCAGTACTGGTCAGCACTGGTCAGCACTGGTCAGCTCTGCGTCAGGGACAGGCCAGCAGTAAGTACATAAAACAGGACAGTGCTCAAGTGACAGCATTGCTTTGGTTTGCATATTTGAGAAGGTCTATGTCCACCCAGCTTAAGAATTGAAACCTGGGAAATGTTCCAAATCACTGGAGATGCCTTCTTATCAGGAGGAAATCTCAAGTGCTATAGTTAGTGTATCAAATGCAGAACTACAAAAAGTCTCTATGGGTTATATAACAGCTTTGACCATATTACAGTTATGATGAGAAATGTGCTACCCTTCAGCAGTTTAAGAGACTCAAGAAATGCAAAACATATTGTTTAAAGTACTATTTTCTTGCCCATCAGCCTGCTTGAAGTTTCAGCTTGCAGTGGTTGAACTAACTTACAGTTTCCGCTTTTCTTTATTCTATTTGTGCATCAAGCACCCAACATATGGTGTTACAGTAAGAAAGGATGTAGTGATTTCTGAAGTTTGCTTCAAATTATTCCAAGGAATAATTTGAAGCAACTGTCCTGACTTTTCCAAAACTCATGCAAACCTTAAAAGGAAATAAAAGTTATATTTCTTTTACCTCAAAGCTACGACTCTGCGCATGAATGACATATAACTTTCTTTAGACATTGAAATTATCCAGTTACATATTCACTGCTCCATTCATTTTTGTCTTTTAAATATTCTAACATGTCAATGACTCAATATTTTTATTATTTCTTTGCTGTCTAAAAGAACCACAAGCTTAGTAAAAAAGAACAAATTCAATGTAAAAAATGTATGTTTAAAGCATATACAAATCTGTTTAAAGAAGATGTTAAGAAGATGTTTAAAGAATCTGTTTAAAGTAACCCTGTTACTGTGAAGTTCATAATCAAACACATTTTCATGAAGTTAAAACAAACTCTTGAAGATTATAGACTTGTTTTCTCTCAACATGCTCCCTTCTGTTTTCATCAGTGAAACATTTTTTGTTATTGTTTGTCAGTGAAATTCCCATTCTGACAGGATACAAGAAGAAGGTAAGCTATATGGAACTCTATTAGCATTTGGGAAAAAGTTTATGTCTAACACTGAGTTTATCAGTGACAGTACTATTGTCACAATCATAACTTAGGCGACTTCATTCCATTTCATATTTTTAAATTGGAGTGCCATTCATTAGTGGCTGAAACAGCATGCTGACCTGATTAAGAAAAATTAATAGAAAATGTACTTATTCCAGTTCTGCTTAAGTAAAATCCTTTTATTTCTAAACAATATTGTGCTGTTAGTATCCACATTCTTTCATTTTTGCTAAGGAATAAATTTTCATTTAAAGTCTGCTAAAGCCATTTTTTTTACCTTTTGTGATGAAACTAGGCCACCAAGAACAGCTGAAATAGAAAGGGGTTATTTTTTAAATAAATAGACCTGAGCTAAGACTGCAAGTTTCAGGTGTCATTGAACCAGCAATTGTTATTATCCTCTCTGAGCAGGAATACAAGCCCTAGAAAAATTATGACAGAAAAGCAGTAAAATATTTTGCTGCAATATTTTTGAGTTAGTTTTTCCTGAAAAATCAAAGTAAGGAAAATGTTGAGAGATCAATGGAATTATAGTTGTTTAAAAATAAACGGCTTTTAAGCAGCTGCTAACACTATATATGCATTGGTTTAACTATGACAAAATATATAATAAAGTATTTTGCTGCATATTCAAAGAAATATATAGCAAATTAACTCCTAGAATTTCTGTTATTCAAGGAGCTGACAAAGAAGAAAATAATTTCAAATAACCTATGTGAATAAACAGATAAGCAGATTAATACAAACTCTTCAACTGATGAAAGTTATGATAAACTGTAAAGCGAAAGATTTCACATGAAAAAAATGTTGAATTTCCTGGTGGTTTTGAAACTTAAAGTAGAACAATTCTTTGATATTGGAATGGTCTTCCAACACAGGATTTCTGCTTCTGCTGAGTTGTGAACAAATAGAGAGGTATCCCAGTACCCTTAGAAAATTTTTGAGTTATGGGCATGAAATAGTAAGGTGATAAGCATCTTCCAGTCTTCCAATTTTTTTTTTTTTTTTTTGGCAACAGATTAGCAAAGTATAAGCAAAAAAATCAGCTAAGGAAGGTTAGCAGGAAGCTTGTGTGGAAACTCAGTACCTTGTAGAAACAAAGCTGAGGGGGCTTTTGCCCCTGACCTGTTTTTGCAACCATAGTAAAATATTTGTTTTGTTTTTCAACAGGGAGCTTTAAACAGAAATAAATAGATGCATAATAGTTCTTTAAATCAATTTAACATTATAATTGGGGATTTGAACGTTGGAAGATAAATGCTTAATAATTCAGAGAAAAAGAATCAGTGAAAGAATAAGTGTATAGCAAATCATAGTATGTGCAAATAGGAAACAATTTATTGGTTCAAGGAGACAAGTAAATTAATGCTCCAATTATTATGTTTGCAGAATTCCTTGGTGAGTAGTTCTTCTCATTGTTAGACAACCCAAAATAATTCAGTTTTGCAGAGTAAGTTTTCTAAGTAGCTTGTGAGAATTTAACCATAACACTAAATAAGGCTAATGGGAGCCTTACAACTGATCTCTCTTCAACAGTGTGTTAAAGGTATTTACCTCGGAGAAAGGTTTTACAGGTGTTTAGACCAAGTCTTCAGAGTGATTAGACTCTAATGTAAGGATGACAATCTACCCTTGGGCACCTATTCACATGTTGACAGAGAATGGTGATTTATTTATCCAAGTGTTGTCTCTCAGCTTCAGTCAAAGGGGAAGTTCACCTTAACTTATCTGGATAATAAACATGCCTTTTTCTGTTGTACTTCCAGCTTAACCTAAAATTTTAAAAACTGAACACCCTTTTTTTATAAACACATCTCATGTTAGTTAGGCAAAAAACTTTAGAAGATTAGAACTTCCAAAAGATTCCTCAGCACATCAACAGTGATAACAAAACTGTCATGAGGAGTGTTTTTAATGCAAACCTAGAATATTTCTTCCATACATACAAGTCCCATATTGATTTATTCTTCAGTATAAAAATACTTTTATTGGCCACGATTAAAAAAACACTCAGAAGTAGTCAAATTCATTTTAGAGAAAACAAAAGCACAGCAGAAGTCCTCAAGATTAGAAGAAATGGGAGTATATGATTCCAATACAATTTCAATATTTACAGCACAGAGATACATAAATCAAGCAGATTCATAAAGTCCTCAATATTCAGCAGCGTTTGCAGTCTTGAAGATAAAAGGGATGTGATCACTTTCTCTTGCTGCACATAAAGGTCATTCTTCCTATCCTCTTTCATTAAAGGGAGTCTAAGTTTGTCTCACAGGTCATATAAACCACATTTTTCCAATAAGAAGGAGAGAATGTGGCAATATTTATCCTAGATCAGTTCAGTAGTAAACAGCCAAGAAACCCCCAAAACAAAAAAACAGCCTGAAACCAAAAAAATGCAATGATAAAGCCAATGAGCAAAATATTAATATTCACATCTCTGGCTGTCCTCTTTTTTTTATGACTTTGCTTATATCTGCACTGAATATTTGTGCTGGCCAAAGCAAGCCTCAGAGCTTTAGACTCTGTATGTCCACGCAGAATGCATCCCTCAAGTAACACGCTTTGCCGGCTTTCTTCACTTTTTCTAAGTGGGCCTATGTTGTTCTCCCTCTGAGGGGTACCTGTAAATCTGCAGTCTCTAGAGAACATGTCCAAAACCAGCCATTTTTAAACAGGCTTATCAAAAACTGTGTATCACACAGAGCTCAAGGAAGCTGCAAGAGGGGCCCAACATGCACATTTCCCTTCCTCATGCCTTACTCTTTGACAGCTTTTGACAGTTACACCCAGCACAGCTGAACCTGGTTTTGCTAGAAGACACAGGCTGTACTGTGTTGCTTTCTAATAGAGAACTCATAATCCATTCACCCCTAACCACTCCCACATAGCTAGGATTTGTCAGAAACACATACAGGCAGAAATGAGTATAGCTTAAAAAAAACCTTTTTTTTCCTTTTACATCTAACTTTGGAAGTTTTAGGCTTGTTAACTTAAGGTATGGAGACTACACAAGGATTATACCCCTCTGCAACATGGGATTTTTCTTTTCTTTCTATGAAAACCTTGATAATTCTTTGACACCACTCTTACGGTCCATTCATGCTTTCTCCCTCACTTGTACAAATACGCACACATAGAGAGCCTGGTTTGAATTACCTCAATGCATCAAGGAAAGCAAATGGTAAATGGAGGAGAGCTCATGGTACCTGTAACCAAACAGAATGCATATAACTTGCCCATTATCCTCAGTAATGGATGTTTATAACAACCCAGGGATGACAGCTTTACCAACAATGTAAATGCTTGGAATGTAAGCTACTGTTTCATCTTCTAATGAAACATATTTGATTTATAAAATTGCTGAAGTGTTCCCAGCAGTGATTTTCAGAGACTGGGATTCCTCTTTGTAACTAGCAGTATTACAGGGGACTCCTGACTGGGTGGAATAAGGTGATCGCATGCATCTTGTAGCCACCAAACTATGTATCTTTCACTGTATTTGTGTTTTTCTAACTACAAAGCAATGGACTAAGTGAGAGGCATAAATGTTCCTATCATAGTGAAACACAGAAAAAAATGAGGGGTTGAGTGGTCACAAATCAATACTGCCAGAGACAAACAACTGCTGTAGAGGTGCACATGGTATTAACGAACAGTGAATATTGATTTAGTTAATAGCACTGTTCCAGTAAACTTTCGTAAGCATCCCTGACCCTGATTTGTGAACTCTTCCATGAAGGCAGATCCCATTATCTCTATGGATTCCTGCTCATTTATAGAGAGCTTCTTCCATAAAAAGTATTTTAAAGGAGTAAGGATAACTAACAGAAAAGTTTTGAATAGTTACAATGTGAACTTTTATCAGACCATTAAGCTTTACTTCTTCCCACAGCTTCTAGGCATCTACAAATCTCAACCTATTCAAAGTCCAATCCTGAATTTGCAAGGATAACAGACATATTTCAGATATTTCCCTGAAAATTCTTTGGAAGCTGGTTGCTTTTTCTGCTTGCATGGTCATAGTTCATAACTTCACCTTTTCAAGACAGTCTGTATTCTATTTCACACATCATTTGAATTCATAAAAAAATAAATTAGACTAGAAATAGTGATGATATGGACTTTATTGCCATGGTTTTTTTCCCCTCTAGTATGAAACTGAGGAGTTCCTTAAAATTTCTTCAAGTATACTGAGGAAAGAAAGAAAGGCTGCAGTACTAATATCATTATAAATATTGCTAAAATACAGTTGGTTTTTGATCATTAAAATGAAAATAATGTTGTCCATGAGGTCTTTTAATTAAAGTCAGCTGAATGAAATGTCTCAAATATAGATCTCAACATTACACTCCAACTATACTGTTGTGAATACCTGTTGCAACTTTAATTATTAAAAATTAGGACTAAAAAAAAGAAAAAAAGCTTTTCATTTATGTTGACTTTTGATAATATAAAGTTGTTTAGAACATAAATGAATATATAATGTTCTGATCTTATTTAAATCTTGCTGTATTATCAATCCCACCCCTTCTTTCCAAGTATTCACTTCTAATCGGAAAAGGGAATATCTTTGCTTCTATTCAAGCAGGCCAGGTACATAGAAAATTCAGTTTGCCCAAGCTGTCTGTCAACAGATTATTTAACCAACACACTCATGGTGCTCTTAATTAGCTACACAGAATTATTTATCTTTTATTCAGTACAACAAATTTGATTCAGCATTCAGCTAGAAATATAGTTGTCTACAGGTGAGGTAGATGTTTAAGATTCAATTAAAGGCAATTATAGTCAGTATATTCAGCAGACCAGCCACTTCAGCACAATTGTATTACTTAAATATGAGCAATGACGTCATCACATCTGACATACTTTAGGGTATACAAGACATAGGAATCACGAGATAAGACACAGGACCAAGGTGTGATCTGGGCCCCCAGGTCTGGACTAGCAACAACCAGGATAGATACTGCAAGTTGTCTACCTCCAGTGTCACCAGTCAACTCCAATTAGGCAAAGGAATCAAGGCTCCTTGTATCTTCAGTCCAGAGGGGCAGAGTTTTTCCAGGTACTATTTTTTAAGTTGATATGTGTTGAGTCAACTGTGTAATACTTCAGAACCACAACTCTCTCGAGTGAATCTTAAAAGGTGTTGAATTTGCACGATCTGGTCCTGTTTTCTGCATAGTCACTGGTCAATAATCAAAAGCCCAGACCACAGCTACTACTCCACATTTCAGCTGAGAGCAGCACAGGACGTACCCAAGTGCACACTCTGGGGCTCAGAGAAGTCCTCCTGAACAGAGTGCTATCAGCAGGGTCACATCAACTTTCTTCTCCCATAAAGCCAGAAACCTCCCTCCATTAGGCTACTGGGCTTCTGAAGGGGAGCTTGAAGGGGAAGTAATGCACCATTGAAAGCATGTCTTAATATGCAGGGAGAAAATAGTCTTATCCTGCTTTTGAATACAGATAAACCTTGAATCCCTCTGCAATTCATCTAAAAGTGGCAGATACTTCCAAAAAAGCCCCTATGCTGAGTAGACTTTAGATGTTAACCAGTTTCTTTAAGATGGCTATATCTCTTCAGTGATTCCAACGAAGTTTTGGCAGTGAGGTCTTCATTTATTGCTTTCAGCTAGGTAGGATAAATTTAGCCCTCTTGACTAAAAGAAAATCAAAGATAATAGAGGATAATTATGGTTTTTTTATTTCTCCTCCCTGAACCCTGCTAGAATCTTATTTTTGAGGTGCCTGTTAGCATATCTTGATGGAGACTAAGTTTCTGACAGACACCTCTCAAGTTTTGAGACAGCCTTCTCATCTTCATAGTTCAATGAAAGCTAAATAGACTGGCACAGAATAGGTTGTCACTCTCTTGACAAAATATGTTTTGCCCATAAGCCTCAGAAGATGCGTCTGATGATTCTTCTAAGAGAATTTAAATTCTATAGCAAAAAAAATTTTTACTCATAAAACCATATATTTGGGGGGTTGTCTTGTCCCAGGGAAAATACCCCAATGAAATACCTCTGTTAATTTTTTTAAAACTAAGTCATTTTACACATAATATTTCTTTGTAATACCAAAGTATCTACATATATAACTGCTCTGACATCAAATATGGAATTTTCTACAATTCTTCTTCAGGGACAAGTCTGTGGTCTAACAGAGCTTACAGAGATGATTGATACTTGTTCTTATATATACACAGTAAATTAGGTATTAAACTGGCATTTTTTACAGAGTACCCCAAAGCTGTTAGTTAAATGCAACATTTTGAAAAATCTTTCTGATTTTGGTATGGAATTTCGTGTATTTTTACCAGGAATAAGTTTGTCTGGTTTTGCTATTTTGGGTGAAGCAAATTAGAAAAATGAGGAAGGAAACTGGTGGGACTTTGTTTTTGAAATGTTCTGTAATTAACAGCTCAATAACTGTGTATATCTCTGCCCTTTCTATTTTCTTTTTTTGCGAAATGAGGTTATTGTTTCACATTTCACTTTTGTGTACTTAATATAGTCAAAAATATTTTCCAGTCCACTGGTTTTATTGATATTAGGGATATATCTCCCAGAAAGATTTCATGTTGTTTAGAAGGTATCATTTTGTATCAAGTAAGTACAGATGTGCTATTTTTAAATTACTTTGATGTTTTGCTGGAAATCTAAGTACTATCATTACAGAAGGATTGTATTCTTCAACCAAAACACAGCTTTGTATTGCAGTATCTAGCTTTGCTGTTATTTAGAAAATTATGTGCATTAGTGTACATGAGTGTCTTGGTTTGAGACAAATTTGGAGGAAGTTCTCTCTAGTCTCCTTCTTATTTCCTCCATCTTATCTTCCACTTTCTGCAGATGTGTTTCCACAGCCGTGATTCTTGCATGTGTTGGGCCATGTGTCACCCCAGCACAATAAGTGTCTTAAATATATTTTTTTTAAATGTTCATACAGGGATTTTATTAAAGAGAAAAAGAAAAAGGGAAATACCATGTACCATGAAAAAAATTAAATTACCAGGATCATCCTCTTTTTGGAAGCAGGAAAAAACACTTGAATTTTCATTTCATTTAATGACTTAGCAAATCTATTGACTGTCAGTGAGGTATATTACTTAAGATACTAAATAGAATTTTAAACATATCAAAACTGAGAAGGCACAATGTTTTCTAACAGCACTGTACCAAAAAAACTAACTAAAAAGCCAAATATCAAGTTTGAAATACTTTGCTTCTTAAGCAACTTCTAAAGTTTGTTCTCTCTGCTGTTAACACTATTTAAAAGGTCTGAAGGAGCTCCAGCAGGAAAAGCAATGGACCAAGCAGATAGCACAAGGGATATTCTGCAAGACTAGAACTAAAACATAATGTCTCCTGTCATCAGTACAGAATGAGGGACAGAAGGAACATTCTGCAGGCACAAAAATGTTTTTCCATTCCTGTATGTGACTTTCAAGCTATCCATCTGTACGTTGCTATAGTATTCGTAAAGGGAAACAGAAGTAGCTCCATCCCAACGCATGAAGTTAAATATCTCAGAGAGGGAAGGTGATCATATCTTTCTCAAGAGCATGTATATTTGTGCATTTAGTGAACTCAAGAATCTGCATTACATATCTGATGTTCAGTAACCAAACTACTGCTGTCTTTCAAAGTGTGCAATTTTTAGGAATGACTGGAGAAGACAAATATAAATTTTTAATCACCCGCCATACTTCTTACCCATAGGCCAGACAGGAGTGAGAGCATACCCTACTGAACACTAAACACAGTACAATCTCCTCACTTCAGATGGTTGATAATTTTACAAAACACAAAACAGAAAAGTGAAAGAAGTGCAGTACACAAGCAGTGCAATCTCCACAACCATTAGTTCCTTACTTCTTAATACCTAATAAAGTATCCAGGGCCAGGAGGAGGAAATAGGGTTGGCATAAACAGTGAGTCAGAATATAGAAAAATCTGTTACATGGCATCAAAGCTCCCTGCTTCAACAGTTTTGATTCCTCTGCCCCCCTAGATGGGCTCTCTCCCAAAGCTACGTGCATGTCTGTTGGGGTCCCTCCCCCGCGCCCGGTAGCCCTGAGGGAGGCACGGGGTTTCCCTGCCCCTGCTCAGCCTCGTTCCCCATTGGTTGGTTTGTGTTCCCCTGCGCGGGCAAAGCAGCTCGGGTGCTGACTGTAGGAGTTCCTCAGCAGAGCCCGGCCATGCGGCTGAGGAAATAAACATCTCTGAAACATCTAGCAAGAATCCGTCCGTATATATTTGTTTCTTTTCCACGGGACTCCTGGTTTGATATATGCGTGTTGCAGTATCCCCACTGTAACATATGGTGGTGAATGCGGGCAGAACAATCCCCGCGACTGATTTGTGTGAGTAAACCCTGGAAACTTTGGATTCCTCTTCTTGGTTTTGTTTTGCTATTGCATATCTGGACTATGGAAGAATCGTGGGAAATGGGGCTCTCTGAGCCACAGAAAAAAATGTATCTAGAAGTAAAAGGAATCCTTGAACAACAAAACAAAAAAGTATTTGAACCGGGAGATCTTGAACACTTCTTTATGTGGCTTTTCAAAGAGTTCCCCTATATTTCCCGAGACTTACTTTTTGATATCAAACCTTCTGGATATCATCAGGAGTGTTTCTGGAACGAGATCTGCGATAAGCTAAGGGATGGACGAGCGATAGAAGCTGTCCGTGGATCCTTTATAATCACTGACGCTCTTGAGGAGCATTTGTATGGTCCCATTACCCCTAAAGCAGAAGATCATACTTCTCCCGTGGCCGAGACCGCGCGGCCGCCATCCTGGGAGCGCATGACTGCAGCTGTGCCGACGGAGGTGCCTGCGCTGGATGCGCCCGGCCCCCTCGGGAGCGCGCGCCTTATCGCGGACCCCATCCCTGTCTCGGGGTCCCCGGCCACCCGGCCGCGAGTGAGGGAGCGACGCCGCAGGCGCCATGGGTGCCGTGGGCCACGAGCAGCCAGGAACCAGAGGTCAGCGTGGAAGCCCGCTCTGTGCATACGGCTCAGAGAGCCCTATGCAGGGAGAAGCGGCGGTTTCCACAGCGACACGAGAAGCCGCGCAGCGCAGCGCCGAGCCGAAACAGGGCCGCTCTCAAAGCAGCGTGGAGTTTGCGGAGCGGAGCCGCTCACGGGGTGTGGGGCCAGCGGCGATGGCAGCGCGGGGCCGCGCAGAGCCCAGACAGGCGCTGGAGCGGGGCCGTGCAGAGCCCAGACAGGCGCCGGAGCGGGGCCGTGCAGAGCCCAGACAGGCGCTGGAGCGGGGCCGCGCAGAGCCCAGACAGGCGTTGGAGCGGGGCCGCGCAGAGCCCAGACAGGCGCTGGAGCGGGGCCGTGCAGAGAGCGCAGAGCGGCCGCGGCGCGGGGGCCTGACCGAGACGTCGGAGTCGGCGAGGCGGCGGCCACGCGGGACCGGCACCCACGACAGACACGCAAGCACGTGATAGGAGACGTTCTAGCAACGAAAGTCACAGGAACTGTGAAATGGTACAATGTGAGAAACAGCTATGGATTTATAACACGAGATGATACAGGGGAAGATTTATTCATCCATAGAACTGCCATTAAAAGGAATAACCCTAAAAATTACCTGCAAAGTGTAGGAGATGGGGAAGTTGTTCAATTTGATATAGTGCAAGGAAAGAAGGGTTTACAAGCAGCGAATGTTACTGGGCCTGGAGGTATTCCCGTCAAAGGCAGCCGTTATGCACAAAATTATAAACAATATCCATTCCAGCAATTTCCCTACCCACAGCCTAATTTCCCCTTTTACCCTATACCCAATATGAACCCTTTCCTAAGTTTACCCTATCCCCAGTTTATTCCCAATCCGTTTTTTCATCCATGGCTTCCCTCACAAAACCCTGACTTTGCCAATTGTTTCCCCTACAATTCCTCTCCGATGCCGATGGGGGGATGAAAAGGGGGAGGGAAGAGATTGAACCCTCTCCTGCCTCAGTTTCCCCACAGGCATGTCCAGAGAGTTCTGTCTCCCTTCTGTCAGCCCTAAGATGTTCCGCAGAATCTGTTTGGACATTTAAAGACTCAGGAGGGTGGCTTGTTTTGTTTTGAAACTGTTCTTGTTATGTTTATCCAGTTGTCTTCATTCTCCTTTTATTAAAATAAAACGGGTGAGATGTTGGGGTCCCTCCCCCGCCCCGGTAGCCCTGAGGGAGGCACGGGGTTTCCCTGCCCCTGCTCAGCCTCGTTCCCCATTGGTTGGTTTGTGTTCCCCTGCGCGGGCAAAGCAGCTCGGGTCGGACTGTAGGAGTTCCTCAGCAGAGCCCGGCCATGCGGCTGGGGAAATAAACATCTCTGAAACATCTAGCAAGAATCCGTCCGTATATATTTCTTTTCCACGGGACTCCTGGTTTGATATATGCATGTTGCAGTATCCCCACTGTAACACATGTCCTCTAAAAACTCTCCTGTGAACAGAAGGGAAATGACCCCAAGTCTATTCATTGCTTCAACCTTTAGAATACCAGGCCCCATTTAATTTATTTTTGCTTCTTTTCAGAATATTTCCTTGTTGTATGAATCATATCTGAATGCATGATACCTCATGAATTGTGATTAGAACTATCATTACAAGCATGACTGAACACTTGCTGCCAAGTAGACTTGCTTAGACCTGCAAATTCTTTATACAGGGAGGAGAGAGAGGAAAAAAAAAAAAAAAAAAACAGGACTATTTACCATTTAGGAAATGACAAAAACAAGCAAGCCTGATTCTAATGTATGTTTTTATTTAACATGATCTTCCTTTTACTTAGCGGAGACTGATCTCTTAGTGTTTCAAAATTGTCCCTGATTAACAATAGATTAATTATTAATAGATTTTACAAATAACAGGTCTGCATTCACTTTATCCACTCTTTGTAAATTTCAGGAAGATTTAAAAAAAGACTGACTGGCTGTCATTTCTTCCTGTGCTTAGAGGCACCTTCAGAGAATTCCAGCAGCTCATTGTGGTGGGATTTCCCTTTCCAGAGGCTATGCTGAGCAACTGTTTCCAGAACATGCCCTTATTCTTTTCTGCACTGTGGATGCTGCCATGTTACCAGGGAAGGAATTTGAATTTGCAAATAGCTTCACCTGGGGAAAGAAAAAAGAACGGATGAAAGTTAATTGGGATCACTCATGCTTAACAAATGTTATTTATAAATATGCAAAGCTGGTCAGTTTAAACTTCCATGGAAATTACTTATGAAACAAAGTGACAATTACAGACAGAGATGCTGGACTAGTCCAAAAACAAGGTTTCCTCATTTTTTCCAACAACCATGATGCAATCAAATTTTAAAATAAGAGAAATGGGCACAGAGATTACCAAACCTCCTTAGTAGTGTTTTAAGTGCTGTTTAAAATGAAACTAAAAAATACCCCTAGGAAAAACCAAACAGAATGGGAAAATTCCCTTAAAATACTTTGCTAGAGACATGAATTTATAATTATAACAGAGGATAACTGGCCCTAAAGAAGCCTTATTATCATGGCAACTATGAATGCTATCTCTTCAAATGCATTATGATGGCATTAGGTCAGCGTTGTAATTCCTAGATATGAACTTAAAAAAAAACAGAAAAAAAAACAAAAAAATATACCCAAATGACAAAATAGTGTGGTGACACTCCTTTCTTTTATATTTCCATCCTTGATACTTCTCCTTTTTCAACAATTACCTGGTTTAGATATCACTAACTGTGTGTTTTCCAGCATTGCTGTGAGGCTGTGACCAGAGAGGCAGCTGGAAACAATGTCTTTAACAGTCTTGTTCCAGGTTTGATCTTGCCAGCATGGCAAAGAACAGGATGTAAAATTGTAAATCTGCAGGAGGAAAGCTGCAAGTATCATTCAACACCAGGAAGACAGAAATAATTTTCTGCCTTTGCTTTTTTCCCTCTCTGCTTTGTATACCTTCATTTTGGTGTCTTTAACAAAAAATGGCTCTGACAAGTGCAGCAACAATAACATATTCAGTCCACGAAAGCTTTTTCTCTTTCAGAGAAAGGAAGAAAAAGCCTCTGCCTACAGTAGTCTCTCAAATACTGTAACAATAGGTTTCTCTGATAAACAGTATTGCCATGTAAAGAGCTGGCACAGCTAAACCAATGAGAATTAGGATTCCTGTTGAAAGGATACCCTTATTTTACACTCTACTCTTCAAAGCCGGAGGTTTAAGTATGCGACTAAACATAATTTGCAAAGGGAGTAAGTAGAGGAAGTTGGACCTGCTGAGTTAGACAAGCTACCACAATCTGGGTTAGCCCTTTAACTAGTTCTAGCAAGAGAGACATACTAACAGCTTTTACATTCCCTTTTGTTTTCTATTGACAGTAATGCAATAAAGTTGATTTCAGCTCACATCTGTAGGCATTTGTATTTGGTTTGCATGGCCAAGCTTTGGTAGCAGGGGAAGATTACAGAAGTGGCTTCTGTGAGAAGCAAACCCAACACAGCATTATAACTCATAGATTCATCACCATCTTTCAGTACCTTATCAGAAAGGAGGCTGCAGCTGGAACACAAAAAAATGATAAACATTGCTGGTCTGAAATTTCCACTGGGACAAACTCACCTCCAGCAACCATCTGAAAAATGCTCTTCAGCACCATCTGATCTAAAACTACCTAAGCAGTCCATAAATATTTCTTATTCTTGGCTGCATCCTGAGGAACACTGTCTGTGATTTTACAGCCTTGCTTTCCTCTTGAAGCTCAAACATAGTGCAATGCCTAATGGACATTATCTCTGGAACAGCTACCTTCACATAGTGTCTTTTCATCAGTTTCTCTCAGATAAGTCCCACAGAGCTTAAATTTACACTCATCAATTGTTGTAGACCATTAAAATCTTTGGTCATTAACTTGTTGCCTCCAGAGATTCTATTGAACTGTTTCTCAAGTGCTGGAACTTACCCTCCAGGCCTGTAAAAGCAGAAGCCCCTTCTGAGGATAGAATACTACCAGACAGTGAAGGTTTCAGCTGTTTAACTTACTGCCTCAGCTGACAGTGCTTGCCACTAGGCATTCTGATTAGGTCAAGTGAGCAAGAAATCACAGCAAAATAACCTGACTCTCAAGAATAAACCTTTCTCTTTTCTTTCCTTTAGCAGAAAGAAAAGGTCTGAGCCCTGTGATAATAGGACCCTTCGGTTATTTTTGGCTGTTGCTTGCCCCTTTTGTTATCAAAGGTTTGGTCTTTAGTTTGAAAGTAGTTCTGGGAAGAACAGATATCTTCTATTGGGACAACAAACACAGAGGAAAACAGAGAGGCAAGCTTTTGGACTCAAGAGTGCCTCAGTGTTCATCAGATCTGAAAAGTGAAAAAAAAAGAGTAACTGTTCCAAGTGAAATGAAATTATGTTAATCAAATAAATGGCTTGATCAAAACCAGAAAGGTAAGTAGTTGTTAGCTCAAATGAAACAGAGGCAGAAAAGGGGTTTTAGCATCAGTATTAGAGGAACAGGCTAGCTGGAAAACTGTATAAGCCATTAAACCAATGTCTTTATTGAGTTTATTCTTTTTAGCAGCAAGTAGAGTTACGAATATTCGTCTGTGGGTTCATCTTTTGAAGGCAGTCTGTAGGATGCCTTAGAGGATCAGGAATGAGCAGTCAGAAACAAAATGAAAAATACTGTCCTACTGTTAAGTGGCTATTTCTATCCTTTACAAATTGACTAAGTGAGCTCATTTTAGCACACAGCACTCATTTAACTGCACTCATGTTGCATTCACAAGGGTATTTGTTCCACCAGATGAAGTACACCACAGATTGGGTTGAAAAAGTCTAGGACCTATAGATTTTAATGCTTTGTTTTAGGGAGTATTATTTGTAGTAACTGGGGAAAGTGTTTGGATTGCTCTGGTGCTGTTTATTTCCATTTCACTTGTGTGTGTATATGTGAGTTTATTCCTGAATATACAATTAGTAAGGCAGGGAATGGTTTAAAAATGTGAAAGGAGTCATTTTCTGAAACTATGAAAGACAGGATCTGCAAACAGTGTTTTCAGTTCTGATGAATTGCTCTGTAGTCTAGAATGGGATGTTCTTCCCAAGGGCACACAGTTTATAGGGTTTTCTTGCACTTATGTAGATAAAACTCTCTTTGGCAAGCAAATGTCTTGTACTTAGTGTATCTTTTAAAGTCAAACTGGAAGATGTTAATTTTGAATTATAAATTATTTACTTATGATAGAGTATTATCCTGAATGATTTAGGAAAAAAAAAAACAGCTGATAATGAATTTTAAAAGCAGTGACACCTGTTTTTAGAGTGATGGAACGTGAAACTCATTCGGTATAGGGAGATTCTATAGAAAACACTATGTATCTGTTAAACTTAGTTTCTGCTAGTAGAGAAACTGAATTTCTGCTTGACAAAGTAGAGTTATTAGCGGGCTAATGAGGGAATAGAACAGAGTCTTTACACTTTACTAGATTATAATAGCTTCCCAAATGTTCTCTATGCATTAGCATTTAATAGGAACAAACAACTGGATATTAATGTAAAATAAATCCAATAATCACAGAAAGGATCCTTTCAGATGATCATGGCAAACTGGGAGTGTTGAAAAGAAGTTAATGTTAATCTTAACACTTAGATTAATGATGAGCAAAAATTGAAATTGGAAAGGTAGAAAAATTTTAGGAGAAGCAGTAAACAGGATTTTTTATATGCTCCATTCTCCAGTCCATCCAAATCAATGTATTCTACAATGAGTATTCACAATTATGCAGGGTTTATACCTAAAAAGTCAACTAAGTCCAAAAATTATTAAATTATTCTTAGTGAATTTTATGACATGATATAAACGTGTATGAAAGTAATTACAGACAGGTTTTAAGAGTACTTGCTTTCATGTCCTGGAACCTAAAGTTCACCAAATCATACCTTCCAAAAAAAAAGCCACAAAAACAAAGAAATAGCCCTCCACAAAGCCAAACTAAACTAAAAAAATGTATCAAAAATAAAAAAGTGGTGAATGATTTGGTTGTTCTGCTTTGCTTCTGTGAGCGCTTTTATTTTTACCTATTAATCTTTGCCTCAACGGGTGAGTTTTCTCACTGTTACCTTTCTGATTCCTTTCCCCGTCCTGCTGGAGAGGGGAATGAGTCAGCAGCTGAGAGGGGCTCAGCTGCCTGCCAAGGTTAACCCACACCAGAACCCCGACAGAAAAGGACAAAAGAGATGTCCCTCAGTGGTTAGTGAACACATTCAGATGAAGGGGTAATGCAAACAATAACCTAAATGCTCAAACTGGGTATTTAGGTTATCTAGACTATACAAAGACAGACACAGAAGACAGACAGACACGCTCAAAGTGCATTCAGAGCAGAGAGCTGCCTGCGGGAAAAATTTACGTGGGTGTTTCCAAAGAGATCGGAGCTATTCTTTTTTGCTAGCTTGCATCCTGTTTCCTCAGAACACAGAGTGAGTTTCTATTTCTAAATACATTATTTTTCAGAAGAAAGCTGGGAAAACCAGAATGAACAGATGTATTCCTTTCAGTAAAACTTTCACAATGTTTGTCATTTATCCAAGACAGGGAAACAAGTAAAGTTCTGTCTCTGAATTCAAGTTCACCTTCCTGCAGAGGATCTTGACATGTACACTACAGACTTGTACATTAAGATTGGGCAATGCTACTGATTGAGATTGACAAGGATGTTTTGGGTACCTATGAAACCCAACAGAATGGATTCTACTAAATTTCTGGTTCTTTGTTTAAAATAATAAATATCAAGAAGGAAAGCAAATCGGAGGTACAAATAAATGTAGAGCATATTATTTTTTTCTCAGTAGCTTTGGAAATAAGGTTTAATTGGATGTGTTTCTATACTAAAACATTTTGTGAGGTGCTGTATTGAACTGGACCTTAGACTGCCCACACTGAAGAATTATTAGTTTTCTACTGATTCTGTTTTGCAGTGTACCAATTACTTCTCTTCAAGACAAAAATTGGTTTAAACAAGACTTGATCCTGGAGACCTCTCCCCAAAGCCAAACCTCTGAACTCTGCCTAACACTCTCTTCCATGCCTCTACGCCAGGAGGCATTATATCCTCAAACATTACCTCATGACAGACTGTAGTGTGTACTTGGTTTATATCTAGTCTAATCCTATAGCATAGTAGTACTGTGAAGAGTGCAGTCCTCATGTTGTTTCAGGCCTTTACAGATAAAAAATAACATCTATAATTAGCTGTATCTTCAGGACAGGGGGATATAATACAGGGACTGAAGAGAAACAAGATCATGCAGTGTTTTATTAGTGTAAGTACAGGCAATCTGCTCCATGGAGGGTGAGCACACACTAAGCAGTGTGGGCACAAGTGACTGGACACCATCTGGACTGGGAATGTCTCTAGGTCTGGTGCCTTTAGAAGCATAGATGTAGCTGTCATGTCCCAAATGTGATCTAAATCACAAGTGTGCATTTATTTTAAGTCATTTAGCCCCTGTTCTCTTACGTTAGCAAGAGATCTCTTTTCCTCTTATGTTCTCTCATATTTATTAAGGAGATAACATGACTTCTAAATCTGTACCAAAAATAATTTAAATCTTTTATAAAACACTAGGATACTAACTTAGTCTTACTAAAATCTTGAGAATGAGGGTTATTTTATAAATCCTGTGGTATTACAGGAAAAAGGTTTCTCTTTGAGCTAATTATTTCTCAGTTTTGGTAGAGGTCCTGAAGTTTGTGAACTTTGCACATAATGTGCTGCCCTTGCAAGACCAAAAAAAAAAATCAATCCTGTGGAAAGAATGAGGATGTTAACAGCATTTTTCATGTTCTGAGGAGATATTTTCAAATCAGAGAATAAAAATTTTATATCTGATACTCAATTACTGTCTTAAACAATTACATCTAAATATTGATTTGTTATGTGATCTAAAAAACAGATAAATAGAACTGGTCTTGGTAAATTTGGTAAAACCTACTGTTAAATACCTGTTTTCACTTCCCCCCACCCCCCACCCCGGGTGTAAAGGTATTTCCATCACAGAAAATACTTTCAACATGCCACAGGTTCATTACGAATTGAACCATCAATAAGCTTTTTTACTATTTTGCATAAATTGTGAGAAAATAATAACATGAAAATGTATTGTATCTAAGGTTTAAAGCTTTAGGATGCTTAGCCAATATGAACTGGTGTCACACAGTGCCACTGAAGCCCATAGTTTCTAGTTTCCCTTACTTTAAAAGCCAGTCCTCACTCAGGCACAGTGATTATCCTTTTCAAAGACTGCACATTACAGACCTCAGATATGAAGCTGTTCTTCCCAATTTAATGCAGAAGGTTGTGTCATATGTGACTTTTTCAGGATGATAGTCCCATTTCAGTGTGAAAAAAAATGCCTCAAATCACATGACTTCATATCTACAGTTTTCATTCAATTGTGTAACTGATCTGATGTGAATGAAAGCTTCTCTCTTACTCACAAAAGGATATTGACAGCTTTATGTGCAATTAGGCTCTCACACCAGTTGCTTTTGCATTTTCTTACAGCTCCAGCCTGAAAGGAAACAATATTTTTAGCATTTGGTCTCTTCCAAGCAGATATTTCTAGCCCCATCTGGAACCGAGCACTTCTTTTTTGAAAGGAGCTAGGAAGTATAAAGGCTTAAGGACCAGGGCTCTGACAGTAACCCCATGGGTAAGTGACATGGCATGACTAACAATACATACAGGAAAAATTTTCCCACCAAAAGAGGCAGCTGCCTCTTGGGTGTGGTCCATGGCTCACACTAACTTCTAAATTGCATTTGTGTATTATCTTCAAGGCTACTAGTCAGCATGCATAAAAAACAATTACATTTTATAGGCAGAGACTGCACAATATCCAGGCCCTAGTCTGACACAGCTTAGTTTAACAGTACACAGACATGGATACCAGATGACTCAGGACTACTGCACATACAGGAGAGTATCTTTGCATCTCAATACCAAATTTATACAGCAGGAGGATTTGGTGGAATGACATTTTCTTTGCTTGTTTCTCTTTCGACACAAAGCCAAAGGGTGTAAGATGCTCTCCATTCGTGTTTCTGTTAATGACCTAAATGAGAATAGGCAGTACTTTTATAAACTTGAAGGAGGACCCCAGGCTAGAAAGCATTGCTTTCAGCCAGCAAGTGCATTAGAGGATGGCATTAGAATTCAGAATTACACTGAAAAGTTGGAGAAGTGGCCTGAAAATCTAAGATACAATCCAATAAAGACAAGTGCTAGACTTTACTACTAGGAAGAAAAAATCGACTACGTAAACATTGTGTTCAAAATGACTGCAAAATGTTTTCTGTTCAGAAAAATATAAAGCCAAGATAAAGTATATTATTCTTTCTAGAAAAAAAAAAAACTTTACAAACCTTAAAACTCTGGCTATTGATATGGAGATGCCTTTAAAAATTCCTGATATGTGGTTGTTTAAAGCTGTTGCTCTTGTGTCATTAATTATCGGTGGGTGACAAGCTACTGCTGCCCTAGATAAAATGTAATTTTTGCCAGTGTTTGGGATTTAAAAGCAGCATTAAAGCTCCCTGACTCAAACATTTAACCTGATTTATGGGTTGTGCTCAGAGAGTACTAAGGCTAAGTCTCACTAAGATCACTTTAAATTATGGTTAAAATTAAGTAAAGAATCAAATGTAACTACTAAACTAAACACCCTTTGAAATATTAATTACAAATTTTAAATGAAGGGAATAAACAAGAAATAATTTAACCTGTGATATATAGTAAATCCCAAAATGTATCCTTCCTGAAGGCATTTTCTAAATAAACACTGGTTTTAAGTCACAAAGGAACCAAATATGAAACTCTTAGTTACAGAGTCAGAAGTTGTTTATTAATTTTTTTTTTTTTTGCAGACGCCTGTTAAAAATACATAAACATTTCTAAAGATTGAATACGTTGAGAGAAAACCGAAGCAGCCTAATGTGAAAGGGGAGAAGAAATCTTTATGTTTGGCCTGCAATGTTTGTTAATGAGATAAAATTATTTAAGATCAATTGCAACTGCCAATCCAATGTAAAATATACTTTAAGTTCATTTAAAGTTCTAACATTCCTGTCAACATATTATACAACTGCAAAAAATTGAGACATAAACAAAAAATTACGCTTCCATAGACAAATTATTTGTGACCCCTTAGGTACACATTCCTCATGTTCTCTTCAAGCAGAAAGTCCCCTGTGCAAATTAACCTCTGTGCACTGCAGAATTTAAATATCATGTGTACATTCAATATCCATGCAAAAAAAGTGCCTGATAATGCTGACCTCTCTTTACCAGACAATCTCATCAGTATAGAATGAGATAGGTCAGGAAGACCTTCTGGAAGTGCGAATATTACTACCTCTTCAGGAAGTATTTAACCCTTTCAGTACCTCTTTACAACTTAAGAACTACAGTACCCTGTACGAGTTTATTATTGTAGAGATAAAGTGGTTTTTTTGCTAGTAAGTGGTGCAGATATCAGATACATAGAGTCCACAGAGAGATTATTATATGTAGAACATTTTAAGAGATAAATCCTACTGCCCTGCAAAATACATAAAATAAAAGAAAACAAGAACAAATACATGGACCTGTGGAGTTTTCGTCTAATGACCTTTCTTTAATCTGAGTAACAATGGTATCTCACAGAACATTTGGCTAGGGGATATGGAGATGTGCATCCAGACATGTGAATATTTAGTAAAAGAGACATTGGTAACAATCAGGATGAGAACTGTTCAAACATTCTGCTTAGTTTTTTTCACATTCAGTCTTTTTCCTTGCCAGGGCAATTTTAAGCAAGGGCAAGAAGACAGTCACACTGAAGTCTGGAGTCTTTTTCCCATTCAGAGTTCTACCCTTCCATCTTTGTCACTCAGGGTAGCTACCTTTCCTTTTTGATTCAAACACCCCAGCAATCACTGACCTTCATCTGGATTGGTATACAACATACATCAAGTCCTTGGTACAAAAATTTTCCCAGGACCCTGGGCCATGTACCTTCTGAAATTCCCATCAGAGTAAAAATGGCCATCCAGCTTCTTTTGCTGAGGACTCATACCTCCCTAGCAGCCCTCAATCTCTTCTAATTTACAGTCTCAGTAAACACTCACACATACATACAATTCTGCTGAAAATCTGCCCTGTTTGGCATTTACTTCATACCTGCCAGCAAACCTGCTCCTGCTTGGGCTTCCCACAGATCACAGCCTCCTTTGGGTATCCATCAGCTCCAGAGTGAGATCCCCAACCGCAGGGGAAGAGCCTGCTTCACTACAGTCTTTCCACAGATCACAGGAGAATGTCTCCTCTGGTGTCTGTAGCACCTCTTCCCCTTCGCTGACCTTGGTGTCTGCAGGGCTGTTTCTCTCACATATTTTCACTTTGCTTGCTGATGTCACACAGCAGTTTTTCCCCCCTTCTTAAATGCATCACCCCACAGGCACTGTTGCCACTGCTGAAGGGCTTGGCCAGCACATTCATCTTGAAGCCAGCTGGCATTGACTCTGTCAGACACAGGGGAAGCTTCTAGATTTTTCCCACAGAAGCCACCCCTTTCTAGTCATCTTGCTGCCAAAACCTTGCCTTGCAAACCCATCACCCTGTTACACAAGTATGCTGTACTTGCAAACATGGCAAGGGAACATTTTCAGAACATATCTCTGGGTTTAATTCTGGGGGGATCTGACTCTCAGTGAGTTCAGAGGTTGTATTTTCACACCCACATAAACTTCCTAATTTTTCTGACACAACTCCAATGTGTGCTTGTACTGGCCTGTCATTAGTCAGGCCTGATTATTGTCTCTCGCACTTTGAGCTGTTAGCCACTGAAATTGCTGTAATTCTCCAGTGTAAAATGCATGAACTCAGCAACAAATGGACTCAGTCTCCACAAAGTTTAAACAAAAGACTGCCATGCCAGCAGGAAGCAGAAGGCTCCTGTGTATGCATATATTTCTGTGTATACTATGCTGCACACTGTGCTGAAATACTCCAGAAGCAGAGTATATGAAGTCATAAACTCCCTTGAAGCAGAGACATGCCACAGAAGTGCACTGCAACCTCCTTTCAATATGACCTTTTCTCCTGTGGACAAAGGGAAGAGGGAAAATAATGGGGGCTTGTTTGAGTTTTTATAAAAACTTTTGATTCTGTCTCTCCCAGCATCCCCTGGACAAAATGTCCAGCATACAGCTAGACATATACATAATCCAATGGGTAAATGATTGTCTGAAGGACCAGGCTCAAATAGTTGTGGTAAATGAGGAAGCACCAGGGTGGCTAGTGGGGTTTGCCAGGGCTCAGTTTTAGGGCTGCTTCTCTTCACTGTTTTTATCAATGACCTGGACACAGGAGTGGAGTGCACACAAGGTAGATTCCCAGCAATGCTTAATTAGGAGGATCCATTGATTTCCTCAAGGTTAGAGAGGTCTTACAGAGACATCTTGATAGATATATGAACTCTAAAACAACAGATACCAGATTCAGTACCTGAGGTGGTGTAATCCTGGATACACATATAGACTGGGGGACAGAAGGCTGGAGTGCAGCTCTGCAGAAAAGGATATGGGGTTTTGGTTGATGGCAAACTCAGTAGGAGTCAAAAATGGGCCCTGGCAGTCAAAAGTGCCAACCATATCATGGCAGGCATTAAGCACAGTACAGCTAAGTGGACAAAAATAGTGATTGTCCTATTAGACTCAGCATTGGTGTAGCCTCACCTTGAATACAGTTTGGGGCTTCATTATATAAAAAGTATATAAAAACATTAGAATGTGTCCAAAGGAGGCTAACAAAGATGGTGAAAGAACTAGAGGGCTTGAATTATGAGAAGCAAATGAGGGTTTGGTAAACCTTGTCCCTTCCAACTCAGGATGTGCTATGATTCTATGGTTCTTTTAATCTGTTCTCCTCAGATAATCATCAATGAATGTGTGATAAAGAGGACTTAAGGTTATTTGCTATCCTCCATCAGTACGTGGCAACACACAAATTGCAAGGGCCACTTTCTCTCAGTGGGGCATTGAATAAGAACCTGGTTTAGTGTTTATACACCCACACACAACAGTTATAACTGCTGAGAAAAATAAATCAAAACAAGAGATCATGGGAAGTGACTACAAGACTGTGTTCTTAAGAAATAGACACAATTTGAAACATTGTATCCAAACATCACCATCTGCTCTGTTTCATCAGTGCAGCCGCTTATGAGAGAAATGAATAACTTTAGAGGAACGACGTAAAGGTTCTTCTGGCAGCAGAGAGGTGATATTGCTGTACCCCAGCCTTGGTGTACGAGCAGGGGATGACATTGCCACATTTATGGTGTTTGAGTAAGCGTGTCTTGGAAGGCAGGGACATATAGGGGTTATGTCCACTGAGCTGGAGACTGCTCCTCTGAAATAGCCATATCACATTGCTTACAGCCCTCCTTGATGATACCACTTAGCCCTCAATCAAAAGACAGTGGAAAGAAAGAGGCCCCATGGATCAACAATTGTAGCTGAAATATGTACCCCTTTATAGCACCCAAACCATGCTAATATGTGGTAGGACTTAGAACAAGAATCACTCCATGAACAAAACAAACGTCACAGGAAACAGGCATCCAGTGACTAAAATCCATGCAGAGGAATCTGAGTCTTGATATTAAGCAACGATTTTGGATGTTTCAAAATACAAGCACAAAGAAACATATGTATGTGTGCATATGTAACTATCTGTAAGTATAGAATCATAGAATGGTTTGGGTTGGAAGGGACCTTAAAGCTCACCTAGTTCCAACCCCCCTGACGTGGGCAGGGAGACCTTCCACTAGACCTTGCTCAAAGCCTTGTCCAACATGGCCTTGACTAGTTCCAGGGATGGGGCATCCACAACTTCTCTGGCAATCTGTGCCAGTGTCTCACCACCCTTAAAGTAAAGAATTTCTTCCCAATATTTAAACTAAACCTATCTCTCAGTTTTAATTAATTCCCTCTTGTCCTGTCACTACATGCTTTTGTAAACATTCTCTCTCCATCTCTCTTGTGGTGCTTCAGGTGCTTCCTTCAAGTGCTGAAAGGCACCCCTAAGACTTCCCTTTTTCCGACTGATCAATTCCAATTACACATGTGATTGCATATCATATATGGCAATAATAATAATCATCATCATCATCATCATCATCGAACATCCAGACCTGAAATTTAATGAGAAAAACCATGCATAAGACCTTACCTGTGCCCTATGTTGTAACTTAAGCCATTACAGCCAGTTTGTGAACATATACTTTTTCAAGTTACAAGCAGACAAACAATCAAATAAAATTTAATTTGGATTTTTGTAAAAACATTTGTTCTAAATTACTAATGTGCTCTGTGGGGATGCATACCATCTGCATTTCACACAGCACAAAAAGAAAAATCCTGTCAACTGAAAGAGTGGACTTGGGTCAATTAACAACAGGCACCTTGAATTCTGAAGGATGGGAAATCCTTTTGGACATGCATTTGTCTTTAAAAATGCTTGCAATTTGTATTTAAGTGGTGACAAGTTATGCATGGATGAAAGAGCAAAACATCCCTTTCCTGCTTGTGATACATAGGAAGAGCACATACACATTCCACAAAAGACAGTGTATGTCCATGTTCTTAAAGCCTGGCCTTTCAAATGTCCCAAGAAACAAAACTGTCTTCAGAGAAGGAGAGTAGAAAGGCACTGTTTTGCATTGTTTTATTTTTCTCCTATGTCTATAATGTTTCTCTCTGCAGAACTGCAGCTGGCCACTGTTACTAAGATTAAGAACACAGCCTCCAAGAAATAAATGCATTAAATTGAATGCTTCTGACGTTTAATCCAAGCACGGTTTGCAACACTCAAGTCTTCTATCACACACAATGCACTCACCTACAGTCACAAACCCCCATCAGCAATGGATAATCCTTTCACACAGTCCATGCTACAGCACAATCACAGAGAAAATGATCCCATGCTTTCAGGAACAGTGCAGGATTCCCACTCAGAGCCTGTTGACCTTTGCCCAGGTTTCTGTGATACGCTTTTGATTGTGTGACTTTTAAGGGCTAATTTGTCATCACAAGGAAGATCACGCTGCTGACCGTAAATGTAAAGGCTTTGAAATGCTGCTCTGCTTATGCTTGAATCCTTTACAATCAGCTTGTATTAAGCATTTTAGGGTTTTTCTATCATATATTAATTTAGTTTATTCTTCTCTTTTAGAAGAATATGCCCCAAGTGAAATTAAAAAGCTACTTAAAGTGAAAAATAGCTTATGACCTATGTGATCTGCTGCTTTCATCTGACTTTCCTTTCACTCTTTGCTTTCAGAAATAGACTGATCTATGTGCATCACAGAAGATTCAAAATCATGTTTACTTGCTGTAGTGGGTTTAAGATTTCATACATAAGGCTGCACTACAATGAGGCTTTAGGGTTTGGTTTGGGGTTTTTTTTGTTTATGTTTTGTTTTTGTTTTGGGGAGTTTTTTGTTGTTATTTCTTTTATTTATTCACAATCCCGGAAAAATTAAGTAAGCAACATAACCTAACCGACTGCATTATTGTATACAAAAGGCTAGCATGCATTTTATTCCTTGTATTGAAGGACACCAAATTGTGATTGGAGCACTCTCTTTCTGTAATATGTGACCTCTATTAAAAATGTTGTGTTGTCATAAATATGGCACCTGTCAGATGGCCCCAGGTCATTCAGTGGTATTTTGCATATGGCTGCATAAAAATGTGGCACAACTTTTCGCATGAGTATGTGAAAACAGGCACAAAAATGCAGAGAAAATGAAACCAAAACCTTAATGAACAGTATGTTCTAAAAAGTTCTAACTGGCAATATCATCATTTATCAACTCCGTAGTGAATCCAACCCTATGCAGATGTGCAACTGCCTGGATATTTGATTTTCACAGCTACAGAAGAGATTGTTTTGTTTCTTTGATAATTTTTCTGTTTCCCCTCTCAAAGATCTTAAGGCATCTCATTACATATATTTCGTAAGTGGTAGTTTTCTGCTTCCTAAGGAAGCTAAATGGCCTGATGGAGTATGAAGTCAAAAGCCAGAGCTCCCAAGCTCTAGTATTGGCTCTGACACCAACTGGCTATGCGGTTTGGGTTCAACAGATGCCATTTTCCCTAAATGAAGGCAGTATTATTTAAGAACCACAAAGAGAGCAGCAAGGGATAGTTATTATTTTGCTGTGTTTTGAAAACACAGAGCAGCAAAACTATCCACCAAGCGAGGCATGAGTCGCTGAGGTTTTCAGAATTTTCCTCTCATTACTATGAGACAGATTTCACTGGAGACTGTGCCATCAGCAGAAGAAAAACCATTTGCTAAGGGAAGATGCATGTACAAACTGTAGGCTGAAGGCCAGACTGAGGAAAGCTGTTTTCTTTTCTAATCAGGGTGGAGAGAACTGGTAATTGCATCAGTCTGAGGGGACAGCCACCTAGGAGGCTGTGCCTGACCGCTGCCTCATTCAGCACCGTCTCCAGCTGGCAGCTGAGAGCTACCCAGGGACAGCAGGCAGTCCTGGCCCTGCAGAGAGGCCAGGACGGGGCAGGAGCCAGGACTGAGCCAGTGTGAGCAGGAGGCTGCAGCTGGGTGACCCCCACTGGAGTGCAGAGCATCGGCCACGCCATGGGCAGCCTGGCATCAGCATGGCCAGGAACAGCTCGAGGCAGTTTTGCCAGCTGCCATATGGACATCTGCTCCTCACTCCCGCCAGCACCAGGAAGGTGCCAGTCTGTATGAAGAGCTGGTTTCCCAGCCCAAAATATGCAGATTGTTTTGGATCTATGTCAGGGTCAGACCAAGCCTGAGCTCAGCCCCTTTTGGTTTGCGCCTCTCTTCTGCTGGGGCAGTCAGCACTCAGCAAGCTTCACCTGTACTGGATAAATACACCCATTCCACACCACTCCCAGCTCCCAGGCATGATGTGTGTTGTTAATACTTTCTCCAGTGTGGGAGGTGGATGTGGTGCTTGGGAACATGCTTAGGGAAAAGGTCTAGTTGTGGATCCAGCAGTATGAGATTAATGGTTGGACTCAGAGATTGCAGAGGCCTTTTCCAACGTTAATGATTCTATAATTCTAGGTGGCCACACAGCGGTAAAATCCTGGCACCAGCAGGTGAATTGCCATTTACAGTGTGGCCCTTAAGCTTCTGCTACATGGCCAGATGGGCAGGCATTTCAGGGGTAGGGGGGATAGTCTTTCAGGCTCAAGTAGAGATATAGCTGAAGTTTATTTGGACCACAGGTGGTTTGCAAAGATTTCACAATTAATGAAAAGCAACAACAGTAAAAGCAGGCTTTTCTGGACAAGGCTGTATGTGTAGGATCCTCTGAGCCCATTAGTGAGATCCTAGGGCTTAGTTCCTAGTCCTCCAGACTGATGACTTATGCGAGGCAGCTTTGTGGGAATGATTTTCTCTGACATTTCCAATTAAAAGCCATGAAAAAAACAATATTGGGTGTTTCTCTCCCTCCCTGCAGTGTTTCCCAATCAGAAACACTCAAACTATTTCATTATCAGGGGATGTGTTAGGAAGCCAATGCAGAAAAACACCAACCAAATGCACTGAAAAATAGCAGGAGGCTACAGTATTAACTTTAAAAACTATTAGAAATCAATCAGGACTTCAGCAGGGCCTGAGGGGCAGACTGATGTAATGGAAGGCAGTCTATTAAATAGAAAAGTCAATTAAGCAACAACTTCAGAGATCCTGTCCTCCACCACAAAAAATTAAGGCAAAAGAGACAATGACAGCTAGGACCCTTTTCCTGTCACAGCCTCATAACCTGAGGGTGTGTCTCTAACAACTGTGGTCACATGGATAGATCCAAGTGAAGGACTATTAGGCAGGCATCTGTAGGAACTTACATTCAGAAAATAGTGAAGGTAGCTACCACCAGATCAGGCATCCTGCTCTGGTGTTGGGGGACAGTGCCTCAGTGCTATTTGGAGATGACTTTAATAACTCCTTTAAAGTGCAATGCCTATGATTATGGGGAAAAAAAACCACTACCACCAAAAAATCCAAAACATCACTCCCCACCCCAAACATTTACCAACACCGAAGAAAAGCTTAGGAAAAAATTACGTCTCAAGCACTCCTTAAGTACTACCAATATACCAATATATTCCCTTCTCATGGAGATCACCTCTTATTAGCACTTAAAAATGTGCTAGATATATGTAAAAATGTACATTTATAAGGTCATAGTGAGTTGTTCCCTAAATCTTTACACTCATGCAAAATGGATAGGAAAAAAATTCTTCCTCCATTTTAAATTTGTCAGAAAAGCTTAATTCCAGCAGCCAGAATAAGCAGAAAAGAATCCATGTGACAAAAATTCAGAGGTCAAATGAATAAAGGGGTTGTTTCTACTTGCAGTCCCCCAGTACTTATACAAAACTTTTAAAAAGCTGGAATATCTGAAACTTAGATTTAGAAATGTCATTCAATTCAAGCCACAGAACAGTTAAAAACACAGAAAGGGTTGCTTAGTTTCCTTAGAAATTCTAAGGCAAAAATCCCTTATTTAATAAACTATGACATATTTTTAAGAATGAAACATAAATTTTGCCCTCTTGTATTTTCCTCAAATATTTCCTTTTTCTTACTCACCTCTTTTCACCTTTTCTGCCACTTGTACTGCACTTGTACATCTACAAACAAGGTATAACATTTGCATACAGTAATGCCTTGATCTCTGAAGAGGAGGGTTTAAATTGTCTTTAAAGGAATTCCAAAGCAATATATGTAAAATTATATACTTGCTCCCTCTTGTTTGATATTACCAATTCTGGCAAGAGCCATTACTCCAAAGAGCTGACTGAGTGCAGATTTAGAGGAAGGAGTATTAGCACTGCAGGAAAGCCTGAATGTTGGGTTCAGACTAATCGGTGAGTAACTTTACAGAGTCATGAAAGTCACCAATTTCATCTATCTGTTATAAATACACCAAATCCTGAGAAGAATGGAAAAAGCTCATCACTGCATCTGGTCCTATTGTGCAAGATTTTACACTGTTAGGACCGCCTATGGTTAGTGGAGAAGAGGAGCCTAAAAGTGCCTGAGAAGAGCTTCCACGGAAAAGGCAGGGGTGAGATGGAAAATATTTACAGCTCGCTATTGCCCTCTGGTGTAAGCTGTGCCGGCCTTTGTGGTGCTTCCGAGTGATGAAGGGGAAGAATTTTAAACGAAAAGATAACAGCTCCCTCCATGAATACAGCGTTTCATACGATTTCAAATTAACCTTGAGAGAATCTGGTGTAGGGAAGGAGACGGGGGTATTTTGAAAAGGTGATGATAATACGCCATAGCTTCTCCCCCTGCACTTCTGGGAGAAAAGACATTCTCCTTGGAAAACATTTGCTTCACAGACCTTCTGTCTTGTAATTTCGTTGCATCATGTGGCATCAAATAAATTGTTTCTTGACTGTTATAAGGTAAGAAAAGACAGAAGACATTAATTCCAGCTTGATTTAGAGAGAAGAGGAAGAGATTTTATTTTAAAGAAATAACGTCCTCCTGGCCATTTGTTATATATGTTTGAGTTGAGGGTTTGGGGGTTTTATTTCACTTAGATTATCTATCTTAGATTTTCACTTTAAGATTATCTAAAAGTATTTAAAGAGTGTTCTCTACATACCAGCATAGGTAAAACATTAGAGTGATATATCTGATAGAATGTTTTTTGAGAGCAATGTTCCCAAAATGCTTTATATCCAGGGAAGCAATACTGCTGTAAGGATAATAAATGTAAATTTAAACATATAAAAATATGTCTAAAGAAGTAATAAAATTACTAATGCAATTTTCTGCAAAAATCTTATGATTACTCCAACCTTAAATGAGAGACAGAGGTTGGAAATAATTGTTACATTCGTGATAGAATGGAAAAACATATTCAGAATAAAAGATATTTCCCTTGCTAAGGGCTTGATAGTGCCCAGTCTCTATTTAATCTTAAATATAATCTGTCATGTGGTTGTACCAATAAAGGAGGCCTGCAGATCCATTTCTATTAATTGTTGCTTGTTCCCCCTGCAGCAAAGCTCTCTGCTTTCCATGCCAATATTAATACTTTTCTTTTTCCTGCTTAGTCCCTGCTAAGTTGTCCAGAGAAGGGAGTGGGGTTTATCAGTTCATTCATAACTATGTGCAACAGGGATGTGCACCTTTTTGTTTGCTATCAGTGGTCTGTGTTGTCAGTGAAAACATGTAAGTACTAGAACGTGTGATTTACCTTTCTTTCAAAGAAATCTTGAGGAATCAAACCCTGCAAAGGCCTGTGCCTGAGGCTAAGGTGATGAATCCACATGTAGCCATCCACATTGAATTGAAGACCTCTAAAGTCAAACAAGATGATCCCTGAGCCTGGTCTCCAAATACCAAGAACACATTGAAGTTTCATTGCCTTCAGAGCAAAGAAATTTGGGAAGTAAGCTGCTTCCTTCTTTACCTTGCTATTCTGCACCACTAAAAAGTTGAAGCTTGCTTTTACTTACAACATGGTTTAACCCCAGCCAGCAGCCAAGCCCCATGCAGCCGCTCACTCACTCTCCCACAGACAGATTGAGGGGAGAATGGGATGGGTAAAAGACAGAGAATCTGGGAGCTGAGATGAAGACAGTTTAACAGGAAGAGCAAAAGCCATGCACACAAACAAAGAAAAACAAGGAATTAATTCCCTACTTCCCATGGGCAGGCAGTGTTCAGCCATCTCCAGGAAAGCAAGGCCCCACCACATGTAACGGTGATTTGGGAAGACAAATGCCATCACTTCAAATACCCCCTTCCTCCTTCTTCTCCCCACTTTGTATGCTGAGCAGATGTCATAGGGTCTGGAATATCCCTTTGGTCAGTTAGGGTCATCTGTCCTGGCCATGTCTCCTGCAAGCCCCCCACGCACCTGCAACTTCCTTGCCAGCATGGCAATAACAAAAACATCTCTATAGTATCAACCTTGTGTTCAGCCCAAATCCAAAATATAGCCCCATACCAGCCACTGTGAAGAAAATTAACTCTACTCCAGCTGAAATCAGCACAGTCATCCAAACTTCCTACTTCAGTGCAGATGTCCACAGCCAATTTCCAGAATCTGTTTAATCAGAGTCACTTAGGCTCTGCGGTGACACTAAGTCTTCATTCTTTCAAATATTCTATTGTTAGCATAAATCAAGAGCAAAAGAACATTTGAAACCCTGAGGACTGCATATTGAATGTCAGACCTGTGTGATTTGATGAACTGGGATGAAAGAAATCCCTCAAATGCTAGAGTTTATCATGGGGCAACTGACAAACTCTTAGCTTAAGCATTGCTGGCATGGCATTATCATACTGACATCAATTGCCACAGCAGATAATGTATGTGAGTCTGACAAGTTCATTCTTTCAGAGAATCTGACTTGATAATTGTTATTTTACAAGGACTAACCTGTAGATGAGATTAAAAATTAAGCAGACATGCTTTGCTCTCTCATGCTCATCAGAGAGTATCCCAGTGTACATTCAAGGATCATAGTGAATAGCATATACAGGCATTAATTTATTCATTACTTGAATCCAGGAATAACAGCTTTATTCTGATCTTGATCTCATTTGCCTGTTCTCCAGTTGTGTGAGGTAACTATATTTACGAAGCAGCTACATTACTCTGATTGCAAACAACTGCACTTTTACTGTCTGCATATTTCCATTGTCTATGAAAAGATGAGCTATGCCGGTGCTTAATGGAACAACACAGAGTCAGATTCAGCAGCTATTCATATACCCATGGTTTTAGATTTTAAGTAGTTGCCAGATAAAAAATGTTGCCTTGTCTGAACTACACTGTGAAAAAAAAATCACAAGAAATCAAAAAGTCTGTGTTTGAAAGAATCCCTTAGCAATAAGAAAGAAATTTTACATAAGCTACCTTATACGCTGGACCTGGATTTGGACTCCAGTATTCATTTACCCTTTTGTAATCAAATAGAAGCCCTTGATATCTCAGCTGAGATGAGGGGTATACTAAGTTATATTCATAGAAAAACAAAGCTTACCTGAAAAGCTCTAATCTAATTAGAATGAAAAAAAACCCAAAAACCTGAAACAATAGTGTTTTTCCAAATATTCTGTCTGACACTTTTCTTCTCTCTAACAAGGTTCTCCCTCTAGAAGAAGGGGCACACTTCCAAATTGTGTCAGGAGAATCTGTCCTAGGCCATTCTAGCTTTTGAGTCTCACCCAGGGACTGTCTGTAAAGTACGGGTTGGCATGTGCTCAAGTCATTCCAAGGAGCCTGGTAGCAGCTTACAAGACACGGAGGACAGAGTGCCAGCACTGAAAAATACCCCGTGCACTCACACCTTTTGATAAAGCATTGATAGGATCTTCCCAGAAAACCTGGTTTTCTTTTTTTTGGTCCCAGGGAAATCATGTTCCCTCTCTTTAGCATACAGACTCAGGTGAAATAGGGAATGGCATTGTGAAACTTGACTTGAAGCAAAAAAAATAAACCAAAACCAAAACAAGACAAAACAACAACAACAACAACAACAAAAACCAAGAAAACAAAAACAAACAAACAAACAAACAAACAAAAACACCAAACAACCAGTTTCATTTATTGCTAACCTTACTGGTTTTTACACAGCAAGAAAATTTGAAAACAACATATTTTATTTGCTTTTTAGTGGGGTGAGAGAAGGGTTGTTCTCTGAAGTAAAACTAAATTTAGAATTTTCAAATTTATCACAAATCATAAATTCTGGCTTCGAACTGACTCTGCTTACAATGAAAGTAAAATGTTGAGCAGTGAAACAGTTGCAGCAGGGAACTTGTTCAAAGACAAAAAAATGGTGTTACATGACCCAAGAAGAGAATAGTGTTCTGATTCTTGATGAAAATAAGAAGCCAAGAGAAGGAAGGAAATTTCAAGGTGACCCAGAGACAAACATTGTTTATATTCAATTAAATTTCAAAGCTAAAGTCCCAACCGAATTGTTTTCTATCTACAGTGTGTTTTATGCCATGGTGCCATATGCTACAGTTTGGAGTACTGTCTCCCTCAGTTGTCTTTTAATTGGCTTGACCTATGGGAAAGATGGAAAGAAACCAAACTAATTACATCAATTCACCTCCTGCTCTACAAAATCTGCTATAGTATGACATGTCAATGAAAAAATAACAACAATAGAAATGCAAATACAGTTTCTAACATGTTTCTACATGCTGGACCTTCTTTATTGCAGTATCATCTTACGGATTGCTAAGGATTTTCTTGACAAATTAAGCAGATTCAGATCTCAAAGTGCAAAAGTCCTTTTTTGGTGAGGAAAAAACCAAAAACAATTCATAGCATTTATTCTCCATAGAACTCTTTTAAAAGTAATTAGCAATACTTGCAAAATGAGCAGGCCCGAATCCAGAACAATTAGCTCATTTTCAATTAAAAATAGATCCACTATTTTTATGCCTTCTACTCAGCATATATCAGTGTTACTCTCCATTTACACTGCTTTAAATTTAAATATCATTTCTAAACTGAGAAAGTGGAAGCTGATGTCAAAAAAAAAAAAAAGTGAAGTAGATATCAGATATCTAAGAAAGCCTTATTCAAAGCCACAATTGCATGTCCCCCATGTCAGCAAAATAAGCACCTTATTCCAACTAATGCCATATCCATTTTACAGAGTGATATTTGAAATGATGAACAATGGAAAGCTTGTGAATGCTATCCCTGGTACATTTTGCACCCAGCGTGGAGTGCATTAGATACAAATGGGTAGTATTTTAACAACTGCTTACACTGAAATTGTAGTCTGGTTTACATGCTTTTGACCATGTGAAAGGTGGTAGTTCCCCATTCTTTGTTCATCCAGTATCTCTCTCTCTCTTGCTTCATTGACATGGAAGATGTCAAGATAATTGACTTAACCATCATTGACTTCAGATAGGTGAAATGAGCACCACTTTAAATCCTAAAGATTTAATCCTGAAGATTAAAACCTCGGAATAGATTTCTGAGAGATTTAATCAATGTTTTTTGACACAGAGCATACATAAATATTTGCTTATTTGTCACATCCCATCCATATATTGGTTTACAAGCATGCATGTGCACCCTCAGCGTGCATTCAAGTATATGTCTACTTTCCAACAGTTTTAGAATACGTTTCTATCAGTATCTTGGTTTTGTAGATAAGAGAATAGCCTACAAAAAGCCCCACTTAAAACAGTTCACAGAATAACTACAGAGGCTTAATGAAACCACTGGGGAAGAATTAATTGTCTCTACTAAACAGTTCAACTTAAATACAGAAAAGCCCATGGATATCTCTTTAATTTTGTCAACAGAAATAAGCACCTCTTTAATAGTCAGAGAAAAGTCAAACTGTTCTCAACTATGGAAAGACTATGTCAACAACAATGTTGTGCACAAAGGCTATAGGTGTCTTCCATGTGATTTTATGGAGATCCTAGCATTTTTGTTTTCAGAAATGCAGAACATCAACTGTATTCAGCACTTCACAGGATATGATACCTAGCACCCAGTCTCAAGCAGAGCTCATGTGTCTATTTGCCTAGTTTAGTTTTAAACACGCTATCAAATTTTCTTCCTGATTCACTGCTTTCCAAACTCAATATGAATCTTATCACAGGTTACAATGACACTGTGCTACACTACTCCTTATTTTAAGCTGTATATTCCAGGTTTTTGCCACACATGATCTCTGATAACTGGACAGAGAGAATTCCTGCAAATCAATTACAAAATGGCCCTGTATTGTTACACTTTTGTAGGGAAAAAAGTTGAGAAAAATTGCTTGTACCAATGAATCATAATAGCCTTATACCTATTTTTTTCTATTTAGGCAGTAGTTTACTCCTAGAGCAATTAAGAAAATGGGCCTATCTGAAGAAGCAAAAATAAAACAATTGAGTAAACAGATACATTCTGTGAGAAGTATTTATCTTACTCTTCACTCTGTGATAACCCCTAATGTGTGTTCTGGAGAGACAGCCTGCACTCTCTGCAGACAATAATCTGTAAGGTGCTCACCTGAGGCACAGTTCTAGCCTGAAAACTTGTTATGTGGTGTCCTTTGAGCACCCTGCATAGTAAACCATTCTCATGGATGAGCCTTCTTCACCACCACCCTTCCAAAGCAAGATATGGGAGCTTTATTTGACCATAGTCACTACTGGGTTTTTTTAAAAGTAATAGAGTCCAAGAAGTGTTTTTGTAAGTTTTTAAAAACTCAGCTCAGCTATGACTGACTGGGCTTAAATCAACATCTATTTGCTTTTTTGCAGTTCATCTAGAGTCCTAATAATCTTAGGGCAAGATCACAGCAAGCTGCTACTAAAGACCTTTATGATACCCCAGATCTGACACTGGTAGAGCAACAGAGAGCAAACTTGTAAAGAACAAACAAGTTGTTTCCATGTAAGGACTTTCAGCAATTCAACATGCTCTAGTAATTCAATCACAAGCTGCTACGTTATGTGCAAGAGTCCCTGGGTGAAATGGTGTAGTTTGGGTTATGAAGCAGTTCAGCCAGGATGATCATAATTGTTCCCTGCAGCTTTTAGATGTATTAACAAAACAAAAACAAAAAAAGTAAAGAAACAGCTGAAACTGCCATATGTGTGGGGAGGCTGAATTATTCCTAAATTTTCTCTCTCCTTTTATTTTCCTCAAGTGCTGTTCTTGACCTGAGATTACATCTTGTTTGACAGAGCTGATATGATCTGATCAATCAATCATTGTGCTCTTTTCCTAAATAAATAAATAAGTAATAGAGATTCTATAAATTTTAAGGAGAATTTCAGATAAATGAGTTGAAACAGCAGATGGTCTGAATTTGAGTGTGAGATAAGAATTTTTATTTTTATTTAGATTACAAAATGTCACATACATACACAATAAGTCTTTAAATAATCACAAACTGACCATAGAGGAGCCACCCATTGAAATCTGCTTCACTTACCTGTCAAGGTATAAAGGCCCTTGAGACCAGTGTACATGCAACAATATGGAGACAGTTTGTTTTAATACAAAATGTTCAATTTTTGGTCTGCAGCGTAAAAAGTAGAAGGGAAGTACATGATGTTTGGGGAACTGAAAACCTCAAAATACTATAGCTTGCCAAATTTTGCTTTCCAATATGAAATTATTCTTTCCTTTTAGATCTTAAAATAATTCATAAGCCCAAGATTTTTTCATTGCAAGTAAATGCTGAGTGCAGAACCAAGTACTGCAATAGTAAAATTAATACTATAAATAGAAACTCAGAAGATGTGTCCTGCCTCACCACGGTCTGCACCAAGGACCTGCAGGGGAATCTCTGCTTTGGCACCTCCCCTTCCTTCTTCACTGACCTTGGTGTCTGCAGAGCTGTTTCTCTCACATTTTCTCATTCTTCTTTTGCAGTTACTGTGGAGTTTACCCATTCTTAAGTGTTACCACAGACGTGCCCTCAACATCACTTGTGGGCTCAGTTTTGGCCAGCAGCAAGTCTGTTTTGGACCCAGCTGGAACTGGCTGTGACTTCTCACAGATGCCACACCTGCAGCCCACACCTGCCCCCACACCATTGCCAAAGCATTGCCATGCAAACCTGCCAAGCAGAACCCTAAGCTAAGAAATGGCTTACCCAAAGTCACAAATTACATCTTTGGCTGCAGAAAAAAATAAAAAATCATTAAAAAACAGCTCTCCAAAATGCTAGTCTACCAGTGCACAATCCTAACCTGATTTTATGTTGCTGCATTAAGGATAGCAGGGTATGAGCGCTTTCATCAGTTTTGTTCATGTCAAAGACATAGTGCAGGATAGATCCTTGCTTCCCTAATGCTAGTTTTAAATCAAAAGAAAACAGTAGTTAAATAAATTCTGTGAGTTTGAATTTCTCCTTAATCTCATAGAATGATTTACAAGATTGGCTTCCACCCCTGTACCTTCATGCTGCCTTTTACAAAACAAGCTTTTGATTTAGAGATGTATAGTATTAGGGATCTTAAGCCCACTCACAAAACCAGATTGAAAAAAAAATTTACATCAGAGGGAAAAAGGGTTTTTTCATGAGAAAAAAAAAAAGAATTATTATGTGTGTATTAATGCACATTTGCAAATACAGACACCACAAAGCTATAATTAACATAATCTTAGAAAGTAAAATCTTATCCTAGTGGATGGGAACCAGTAACCATTGCTTATAGTGAGAGAAGAAAGATAAAATATGAGGTAAGTAGGGAGATAGTGCTGTGCAAAAGATCCACTATATTTTCACTGAATCATATTTTCCATTTCTGCTTTCATCCAATAGTGTGTATACTAAAAGATGGTTGCCACTGAAATTTGATGTTCCAGTGAGTATGAGCAAACATAGAATGTGATCTGGAGCATCATTTGTATTGGCAAAATTCTCAGCTGGAGTCCCACAGAACTACAAGATATTAAATAGATTTATTGCCTATCAGTTTTATACCAGAGGGAGAATATCTGCTACTCACAGTGAAGAGATGCATTATAAAAAAAGTAACTGTGATATGAAGAAATCATCATTCAGCCAAGCTAAAATAAATTATAAATTCCCTCTGTGGATGATTTTTATCTGGCTGCACCTGACAGCAGAAGTTTTCACAGGCTGATATAGCCACAGATTTTAAAACGAGATTAACTCTAAACAACATCTCCTGGTATCAGTTTAAGCCTCTCCCTCTTCTTCCCAATTCTTCCAAGACATTGACTGAAACAGAGACTTTTCTTGAGTTTATAGGCAACTCAAAAGATAAGTCAGGCAAAACATAGAGAACATAAATTTCAATTACCATTTTACACCTTTAGCAAAGTAGAGGTGGGCACTCTCTGCTAGAATTTTCTGCCACTTCTTAGAGATTCACAGCCTTCAATAAAATTTGAAGGACTAAAAGGATTCTGATGTCCTACAGCATGTGAAAAATATGATTCTGCATCATACTTCTGCAAGCAGCAAAGACTAAGGGAAAGACCCCTATACACTCTGTGCTAACATAAAATCCAAGCCCAAAAAATTTATCTCTTGATTTTACAAGTGAAATATAAAGGACATCCTCTATTAAACAAGTATTTACTGCATAGTAAAGGTATTACATTATGTCATAATAAAGCATTCAATAATTCAGCCCACTTTTGTTTTGCTAGGGTCTATAAATCAGGAATTATAGGAGATGGAAGCACACCAATAGCAGATATAAACATCTTTTTAAGTTCCATAGATTAAATAGGAAAGCCACAGACCAACAGTAAATCTGAAGGAGTAGTCTCATCCTCTTAACATAAAGCTGGTGTAAAATATTTATTCTTACTCAAAAGTTTTATACTTTTTGTATCAGTGCAGATAACCATAGAGCAGCAGAGTATCAGGCATTGCTTTACTATTCTGAACTCGTTGAGTATGTTTTTTCATTCTGTACTCCCTAATATATGCTTTTTTCATGTGTGTCTCTTGGCTGCACATCTCTCTCCCTTCTTTATCTTTTCTACCTTTTTTTTCTTTTTGTATACAGACATTTACCTATGCCTAATGGATTTTAGAGTGGGAGGTGGAGTACACCTCTCCATACAAATTCATTTGCCAATATTGAAATTCACATCCCTTGCTTTTCCTGAAATGTGTTTCTTCCGAGACCTGAAATTAATTTTTACTGTGAGCACAAGGCTGTTTTTTATAAGGGATTTCTGCCCCGCCTCATGGGAGCTATTGTCTGTGACAGTGAGCATTAGGCTTTGAGCAATTGTACTATGGGTTCCAGCAAAACTGTGCTCCAATTCTTATTCTGAAGTCCTCAGGGTAGGAAAATGCAAAGGCACTTAGGTCTTTATATAACAGATAAAATATCTTGTAAATAATGAAGAGAACCTGTACCATTCTGGTAATATGTGTAGCCAGAGATCACATCCAAATTAAACCAAACACACCCTTTACATGAAAAAAAAACCAAAAAACAGTGAAAGAGCTACATTTGACATGGGGTGACTCCTGAAGCTGGAGGGAAAATCTAGTACTCCCTGATACAAAAATGTATCTTTGTGTATCCCTTTCTTCATGTTTTTCTTTTGAATTTAATATGGTCATTAATTTCATTGGGAATTTTATGTGTGTCAGGTGTGATAAATAGAATTATTTCCCCTGCCAGGAGAAGGTGCCCCTACAATCAGGAGTAATAAACCTTACTGACATGATTAGACACATTTTGAACTATGTTCTAGTTCAATTTTCCCCCTCATTTCTTTCTTCATTATTTTTCTTTCTTTGACCAATTCAACATCTGGGTTCATGTGGAATTGTGTTACGCAGTGAGGAGAAAGGGAATGCTGGGGCTTCAGTCTTGCAATTTATTCTGTGCAGATAGAAAAAAAATAGGTTAAAAGATTATCACTGTGTCTTATTTAGACCCAAAAAAGAGACCCAAAAAGAGACAAGATATAGTATTTTTTGTCCTGTATGTTGAAACGACTAGGTACCCTTGTTGACTCAATTTATCTGAGCCTAGTGAAAGAATTTCAGTTTACAAGAAAAAAAATTCAAGACACAAAATTAGGTCTTAGGTAAAGCAGAAGGGCTTAGAATTGGGGTCTAAAACTCCCCTATTTCTTTGTTTCCATTCTGGTCAGGACAGTACAGATGAGTAAACCAGACTTGGAAACAAAAGGTGCCTGAAGATGACTGTCACAAAAGAGCAGTATCCATGGTCTGAAGCTCCCTGGGCCTCTAGGGCAGGGTGGCCACATCCAAGACACTCATGGGAATGCTCTGCAGATTGTGGGCTGAGCTCCCAGGGAACACTTGGAAATTAGTGGCATGGTGACAAATTCTCCAGCCAAAGCTGTAGCAGGAATTCTTCCTACATCGAGGATGAGCAAATACCAGTCTTCTGCTCTGGCTCTGCTCATATTAGTAATTTAAGCATGGCTATAAAGTTTAAGTACTTTGGTTGCTGTTTTGTGAATGGCTGAAGCACCCACTCCTGCCAGCTGAGCTATCTGAGACCTGCTTCACACATCAGCACAATTGAGTTCTATAAGCCATGACTTTGCCATCTGTACACCATAAGTTCAGTTCTGTGAGGTTTCTAAAAGAACAATTCATGTCTTGAGGTAACTGCTGCTTTATTTTAAATCCTTTGCCAGGCATTCTGAGGGTATAAGGACTGCTTTGATAGGGAAAGTGTGTGTATATGTGTGTCTGTAGTGGAAGAGGAAGTTAATGAATGATCCCTTTAGGTTCAGGATGCCAACCTTCAAAAATACCTGTAGAAACTGCACATCTACATTTCCAGAGAGAGTTCACATATCCATGCCAAATCATCTGCAAAGCAAAGGATGTGACTGCTCAGGAGATCAGGACAGGTGAGAGCAATCAATTAGAAAGAAAAGCCTAGGATTCCCATCCCTCTGGAGATCCTGCTTTAAATATGTAAACTATCCTGGAACAAATCTACAATAAGTGATTTCCTGAAAGTGAGCTTTTTTTGCTTCCTACCATTCTGCTCCATCACCATCTGGCCCAAAGAAACTTTAGCACTTTGGTAAAGAGGGAAAAATTGGAAGCATAATCCCAAGAAGGCCTCTTTGCTGTCTGGCAGTCAAGGCTGGAGAGGGCTGAAGTGCGGTCAGATCCCAACCACAATTAGTGCTGAAAGGTGAGGCACAGTTTACTGGCAGGGCTCAATAAGACACCTTCCTCCTGGAGGAGGATGTACTTCAACAAACATCTCTAAAAACTCACATCCAACGTGCAAAATGGTGCAGAGATGCATACATGTGCACAAGCTGGTGCTGTAATCTACCTGCTCTCCTTATTCAATACACTGTTTAGGAGCCAGTACTCATGTCTGGGATGCAGTGTTCATCTCAGGACTGTGGACTTCAGCTGAATGCCACACGTGTGAAAGTTAATGGTACCATTTGATACTGCATTAGCTAAGTTATTTTCACATTCTGATAATTTACATTTCTGACTTGCATTAGAGAATCTCTTTGGAAACCTGGTCATAAATCCAGAGGGGAGTTATATGATGGGGCAGAATGTCCTTCAAGTCTCAGGTCGGGAGCTTGCTACTGAAATTCCAAGTATCTAGGCATGTGAGAGCTCAGAGTATTGAGCCTTCTCTCTCCTTATTTCTCTGCCAAATTTCAGAGTTAAGAAAACTAGTTTCTCACATGCAAATTTAAAAAATGAGCATTACATAGTCAAAAAAGTCCCAAAGAACCCAACATAAAAGGCTAATTTTTTTTAATGGGTCAATGTTTAAGAAATTTCAAGCTAAATCAGAATCAATAATTCATATCCTTTTTCTGTCTTCAGAAAAACAGCCATTCTAAGTACTGCGGACAAGTGTAAATTTTCATGCAAATGTAAGTGAAACAAAAATTCAGAAACCAAGGTTCAGTGGTGAAATATTAGCATCATACATGGGAAAACTATCAAAGAGTTCATGTCCCACACTGGTTTATATTGTATTCATGTCAGCTGAACATAACATCTTCACATTTGGGACTGAAAAAGTTTTTTGGTATTATGATGACATTATAATTCTTGATTTACAGCCATGGAACTAGTTCCTGGAGCATTTTCAAACAGCTAAATGTCTCAGCAGCACATATTTCCAAGCTGTAGTTTTAGCAGATAACAAAAATAGCTCTCACTGGATAGTATGTGCTAGACAGCAGTCAGCATGTTCCCTGCCAAAACACTCGCTGCCATTTGAGTGCATCCAGGGTGGAGGAGGGCCAGTGAACAGCCTGTATATAACACAATGTGCAAGAAAATAGAAAGATATTACTTTCTGCTTCCTTTCACTGCATTCTGACTGTAGGCTCTAATGCTGTCCCTTGTCTGGCAGCTGCAATGGCCCATGTAAAAAGTGGTGGCCTACATTCTGCAGAGGCAGGTTTCTCCCACTGTCTAGAGTGTTTCTGTACATTTTTGACAATTCTCTCATGCTCTTGAGCTGGTGAACCTGGTTTAATAGTATGCATGTTTATTAGTGCAGTTTCTCAAATTGTCAAAACTTTCCTCCGTTAAGTATATAAAATGAGACTTGTACAGTGTGTCAGGGCACTTTTCCATGCTACCAGTTGGGATTTATGTTTGCACTGCTTTTTTCCTCTTTTCAAGTGACAGGTTGAGGATTCTTCCCCTGTCTTAAGAGTGGAACCCCCACCTGCCCAGACCCCCTGACTAGAGCTCCATCTGTTTTCCAGCTCTGTGGAAGACAAGACAACCAGCAGAGCTCAGACTCTCCAGGAGCCAAAGACTCTGGCTGATTAATGACTCAGAAAATGGATTCTCCAGGACAGAATGCTACCTGTTCACCTGGAGCATATAAAACGCACCACAGAGTGTCAAAACAACCAAGTGCTAAAATGCACACTTCCTCTAAGAACACAATAATCTTTCCTTGGAATATGTGTGAGGCGTTCTCATCATAGCCAGGCTAAGAGTACCAGGTTGATCTAATTATAGTAGTTACCCTACATCTCCCTGTAAAACAATCCATCTGAATTTCAGACTTATCTTCTGAAATTAAGTCCTATTAATTAGTCTGGCAGACCTAATTTAATATTATCTGTAATTCTGCATAGTTGGCATAGAAAGACTATATACTAAAAGACCAGCTGTAGAGATGTCAAGTAGAAAGTATCCTACAATAGCTCCTCCACTGTGTTTCAGATACTTTCCAGGTAATTCCATCTTTAACTACTCCTACTTTTCTCCTAGAATTGTTTTGATTTCACTGTGTATTTCTAATAGGTTATTATTACATAGGTAGTTAGTCAGATCCATGATATTTATTAAAATATTACTAAGAATTTTCTCACTTGATAAATACTATAATTTGATTCTCATTATGAAATTATGCCTCAAAATTTCTCTTTTACCCACACTGACTGCACCTACCCTGTGCAAGCACACACTGATGAGAACAGGGGCTTCCCTACCTCCCTCATCTGCTTTTCCTGACTCTGCCCACCCACCCACACTGTTTTATATGCTCCCTGGGAAGTGCCATGTACCATGAAAGTAACCTAGGTGAAGCTTTCCTTTCCCTTGTTCTCCCCAGAGTCTTAGTCCCAGCATGGTTCCCTCAGTGGCTTCTCCACTGTCAGCAGCAGCGGATTAAGGACAAGTTCCCATTCTGGCTGAAGCTGGCTTTTTGGTAGGCGTGATGGTTTGTACCAGTTAGACATACACAATACCCTTAGGTTATGGTAAGAAAAATTACCCAGATCAGCAGTATTGTAATACCTTTAGCTTGTGAAGATAACAGTGCAGAAAAGATAAAGAAGTGAAAAGTGAAGAGTAGACAGCTGCTGTCCTGAATATTTATGAATGGAAACCATGACAAGAGGATTTTATTAATTCCTGAAAAATTTTGATATTATTTGACATTTCCTTTTAACACCAAAAATATTCTATTTAATTTTCATTTGTAACATATCTTCCTTTGTTGCACCCCATTCTGATAAATTTGGGTAAAATCCTTCAGAACAAAGAATTTTTTGAATTCTGCTTTTTTTTCCCCCATGTCAAGCAGCAAACTAAATGGATTTCTCTGTAGTTGGAGTAGAATACATTTAAACTTCACATTTTATACATACATTGACTATAAAGATTATTGTGCTTTCAGGGTCATTTTAAAACAAGTGCTCACAAAGATGAAATTGATGAGGGCTTTAAAACACGCCATGTCCCATCAGCTGCAGTAAACAGTCTTAATTATTAAGTGACAGTCTCAAACATACACACAGCTAAGCAACCTCTGTTAAGTTCCTAGCTAGCTGAGTTAAGGTGCAGGGATTTGGGAAGCACACTGCTTTTTTCATACTACAGAACAGAGGCATGGATTTATACTAGCTGCACATACTAATATTTCCATACTATAGATTTCAATTTCAAGTGGAATAGCTTTATCCACTTTCTTTATCTATCCATTCTTCAATAAGGGGAAGAAATCTCATGCAAAAAAACCCAGCATGCAGTACTGCACCTAAAGAAGCAGGTTCAATAAGGGGAAGAAATCTCATGCAAAAAAACCCAGCATGCAGTACTGCACCTAAAGAAGCAGGTACACAAAATATTTTAAAATGCAGAAGTAAAACAAAATTTCACATCTAGCCTATTTATAGCTATATCCAAATGGTATATCCAACTGGTACAGTGTCCATATCATAATAATTACTTCATTACTACTACAATATAATACAGATCTGTTTGATTTCTCCTAATACACCCAGACCTGTATAGTTAGTCTTTACTGTATTTCAGTACTGCAGGAAAAGGAGGAAGCTTCAGTGCTTCCTACAGCACAGGAGGTGACTGACAGCATTACAGCTCCATGTGTACCTAATAGCCTGCTCTGCAGAGCATGGTGACTATGAGATTATGATGTAATAGAGTCGTCCTGGCTGTGCAGTTATCGGATTTTATGTTTCTTTCCAGATGTTTAGATCCAATCTGCATATCTCTTCACTCTCAATGGCTGTAAAGTAAGAGTATGAATATTTACTTATTTTAGTGCTTTCAAGCAAATCTAAAGAAAATAGTGGAACAGTTCCAAGAAACCAGAAGAAAAAAGGCAGCTTGAGTACTCTGTCTAGGTTTTCACTGATGAGAGCTTCTTTGTAGCATTTTCTTCCTTCTTTCTAGTGAGGGAGTTTGCTCTAGGGCTGAGCACCTTTGGTGCCTCTGTGCTTCAGCAGCCTGACATTGCTTAGGCAAAACAGAATTCATCAGTAATTTTCACAGAGAATGGGAAAAGAAGTTTTTTTCCTCCCTAGCAGGAGTTTTATCCCTCCCAGCTGTTTTATCTTGGAAAGTTGAGCCCATTTTTTATTTATTTGCTTTCCTCTTTTTTAATTTTACGTTTCTTCAAACTGTCCCTGCTTTACTGTCTTTTTTTCTAACTGCCTCCCACGCAAAGTGAGAAACAAAATAAAATGAAACTGTGATAGAGAAGGGTAAAGGGCAAGAGACAAATGAAAAACAAATTTGAAATCATACAATTACAAAATGGAAACATATAACTTTTCCACATAGAATTTACAAGAATCTGAAGTTTGTTTGGTTTTCTCTCATCCAAAAAATAAACATCGGTTCCATTAAACTGATTTATACTGTCCCCTTTCTGTTATGCAACGTACAGTTTTGTCATATTTTTCATATTTGTGGCATAGTAAGAGAACATGCCTCAAGTTGATTCAGGGAACCAGAGGCACACAACTTCTGCAGAACTCTCAGACAAGATTAATTTGAGTATTTATTACAAACTGCAGAAAAACTTGGAAACACCTTGGAATTCACTTTGCTACAAGTCTAGTGTGTGTTGCTGAAAATCAGGGCATTTAAGGGATTTGTTTCTTTCTTATGTAATCATAAGGAGTAAGCTTATTGCTGTTTCAATAAAAATTAATTATTCTTCATTAGAAAAAAATTTTTAGGTCAAAAGTAATGTAAAATAATTTAGCAATAGTGTAGATTCCTGTGCATTTAGTACCAATGGGGTCCAACTCACTGTGAGTAGCTTAATAGCTTGCTGTCTGCGTACATGTCATAGGTTAGCAAGCCTAGTCCCGGAAGGGATGTCCTTGCTAAGGGGTGCTTACAGTTTCCTCTGGGACCTGATAGAACCTATCAGCTGGCCAGTTTGAATATGGACAATTCTTTAAGCCACTTAAAGTTGTGACCGCCTCTGTGATGCACACTTAAGAATAGACAAACTCCCCCCCAAGCTCTCTCTCGTTTCCGGCGCTGGGACAGGTGGCTGCAGGCCCCGTGCAGGGGCCAGCAGGCCCGGCCAGGCCCTGCTTGGGCCAGGCTGGGCCAGGCCACAGCTCCAGGATGACCCCCCCAGCAGGGCTGTGGGCAGCCAGAGCGGCTCGGAACCCCCCCTCCCCTTTCCACTGCGGCCAAGATTTCAGCAAAGCGGCACCTCTGTCCAGCAGAGGCCAGGTGACCAACAGCGATAAGGGACACAGCTGCAAGGCCGAGGTGAGATTAACCCTCTTAGTGCTGTGAAGAGCTGAAAACCTGAGGGAAGAGAGAGAGGAGATGCTTAAAGCTGAAAGTCTGTTGTGAAGCTATGATATATCAGAGTATCCCGTTGTAATTTCATGAAGATATGGGGGGTGGAGTGTTCAGCTCGTAAGCAATAGGCAGATGCTGACGCAGCTGTAATTTTATGAGAAGCTTGGACAGGGAGAGATGGACCAGATGAGGACTTTTGCTCCAAATGGGAAAGGAGAAAACATCAGTTCCTAGAGATGCTCCCAGAGATAGTCCTAACGATGAAGATGAGGAAGACCCTTTGCTCCCAGGGAAGGAGAAGGGCCTCTGTTGGTTTTTTTTGTTTCTGAATGGCTCAACCTTAAAATTGTACCCCAAAAACCTTCAAGAGTGGACTCTCGAAAGCAGTTGCGGGAAAAGCTGCAAGTCGGGGGAAGGGACTCACATCGCGAGCAGAGAGACTCCTCTTCCTAAATGGACTGAACAATATTTGGAAGTGGGCGGCTGTCTCGGTGTGATACTGTTTTCATAGCACGAGCAAGAAGAGACTTCTCTTCCTAAATGGACTGAACAAGGTTATTATGGAAGTGGTAAACAGACTGAACATCTTAAGGGTTGTCTTTACATTGTCAGTGGGAGAAGGGAGGAAGGTGGGGGGAGGAGGAGGAGAGTTTTGAAGGTGGTATAATTTTTGTGGGTTTTTTTCCTTCTTTTAGGTCTGTTAATAAACTTCTTTATATTCTTTCAAGTTTGGTGCCTTCTTTGCGTTTCTCCTAATTCTCATCTCACAGAAGATAAACAGTAATGAGTATTTTAGACCAAACCACTACAGTACAGCAATTCTTTTAAACAGATGTCTGTTTTCTACATCTGTGAAGCCAGAATAAATCTAGCATCCAGTGACAAATTAATGTTGGTTTTATCATCACCACCTGGAAAGCCTTATATAGAGCACCATAAATGTGCTAGTGACCTCATACTGTGTTATATTATTTTGTGGTAGTTCTTTCTACTTTTCTGTATGATACAAAATACAATCCTATAACACTTTGACAAATTCTCACTACAGCATATTTTAGTATTTCAATAGTTGTTATCCATAATATCCATAATATTAAGCAAAGGGTTGATATTAGAGTTAATATTTTTCTTCCATAACTCTGTGAACAGTTCTTATCCAAAGACAGCATTAAATTTGACAAAGACTGAATAATTTTGAAAGTTTTGTAGGCCATATGAGGATTAAACATCTGTAGAAGCAAATGCGAGATTTTTCGGATAATTCATTCTGATCATAGGTTAATTCTTTTCCTTCAATAAAGCAGCTTTCTTTTCAATTAACCAGCTTACTTTACACATATTTTTTTCAAATCTTGTATCCTTTCCAAAAGCTATTTCTTATCCATCCCCTCCACACTGTTCTTCTCACAAAAAAAAAGAAATTGCAGTATTTGATTTCATCTCATCACAACCCACACACAATAGGAGAAAACTAAGATATGTTCTTCTGCTAGACATTTCTAAGCAAATTGCCTGTCTTCCTTCTCACTGCCTGTAAACCTTTCGTTTTCACTGAAGTCACCCTTCAGAGAAGTTTTACAGACTGTGCAGTCTTTGCCACAGACAACACAACTCCTGCTGTGACCAAACCTACAGCCTGCCTGGGGGCCTCCCCAACAACATTCCCTACACACACCAACAGCTCTTTCTCATGGAGGTTAAATACCTTGGTACAGCGGCACTCAGTTAATAATGTTTTGATCTCCTGCATGCAAAATAAGAAGACAGAAGACATTGATTCTGTCCTTGTGGGGGTGTAATGAGGGAACCAGTAACTTTTTGCAGGATTTTCCTCTGTCCTGGTGTCTGGGGCTTTATCTGGTCAGTCATTTTCCCTGCAAGCAGCAATGGGCCGGATGGAGACATTAAATAGGTCAGGTGTGATCTTCAGGCTGTCATTTCAACCTTGTGAGTTAATGCTACATTGTGAACAGGAACAGATATAAAACCTGGATTGTTTTTTCTGCTTATGAAAACTCCAAGAGCACCTTTGAGATCATAAACTTTTCCTGTCTATGGTATGTTTGGGCTTTCTTAAATCCTCATAGGGGATTTGTGTGTGCCTATGTCTGTGTTCAGAAAGCATGAAATACCTAGAGAAAAATTTTTGAACACTTAACCATGAAACTTTGCTGATAAAGGCAGTGCACATAGCAAAAGCAGAGTTCAGTATGCCAAAACATCTTATATATAGGAACAGGGTGTCTATAGAATTCCTTGGCCACAGAGGATTCACATACTAACTGACTACAGACGATTCTCACATGTTTTTAAATGTTTTTAAATAGTGCTGCTGCAAACACAACCACAGTTCAAATTGCTTTGGCACCAGAACAACAAGCAGCAATGAACAGACAAGCAGGGTCATGACTCAAATTGTTTCACAAAAGGTTCCCATCCCAGAATTCCCAGCAGATAAAAACTGGACTGTTTCCTTTTTCTCATCCATTGATGGAGCTTAAATTTGGAATGCACATTGCTAAGTGAGAGGGAGCAACACCCTACTCAATATGGATTATCAATATGTTTATTAAGGAACAGAGAGTATTGAGTGTGAAAACCTATCAGAAACTGTTCTGAGTTGACTGAATTTTCCTGTAGTGGAAAAGCATGGGTTCAGTTAGCAACCATTAGGCATGTCCATTTCCAACTTTATTGGATGGATTTCCCATATCCTTTGATATGGGATCATCATATGGCAGATCATCCTTTGCCTGACATTCCCAAGTATCAGACTCCGTACATACTCCATGTTCAGGGGTTGAAGAGAGTGGGATCTCGAGCACCTCCTATGAGTGTTTTCTATTGCATTGATACTAGTAACTTCATATTGAGAATTTATCTGTTTCCTTGGTAGCCATGATTGCATTCTTTATAGATCTGCCAAGCCCATTGCTAACAATGTGTGCTAGAGTTTATTCCATTCCTATGTAGAAATGTCTATAAAGCATTATACAGCTTCTTGCCACCCAGTAAATAGGCTCAAAACACAACCTATAAGTCAGGATTTTAAGGAGATTTATGGAAGACATCACTTAATATTTAAAAAAAAAAAAAAAAAAAAAAAAAAAAAAAAAAAAAAAACACAACAACAAAACAACCAAAAAAAAAAACCTAAAAAGCAGCTTTGAAAAATACATTATGGACTACACAAATATAGGGAAAATTCTGGAAAGACACGGGAAAGTAACATCAAATACCATGCAAAATATTGCAGGAATCATGAACTCTTAGGGAAAGATCGGATACAAGGCTATAGGTACTTACATTATCTTTAAAGTATCCAATGTTTTTAGGATTTTTAATAATAGGTTTATCAATGAGATCTGAAGAGAGAGCCCAGAGCCTCCCACTTTACCCAATTAAATAGGGAGACTCAAGGGGCAACTGGCCTGATACTCTACCACTTTCACCTTTTAAAATAGAGACATTATGTGCAGCAGAGTACTGATGGGATGAAACCAGTGCCACTGCATCTGTGATACCAGCCTCAGCCTGCAAGGACTCCCAATGGTTTGATCTCAGTTCTCTGAGCGTACGCTCTCTCAAGTTTTAGAGAATAAGAGTGGTATAATTTAGTCCAAACAAAATAAAATTGACAGCTTTCTTGACTGCCATCAACAGCTTAATAGAAAATTTAATTTGCTGAAGTAAATGTTAGAGGGATTTTGGTTTGTTGTCTGTTTCGGTTTTTATTTTCTCCAGAGGAGTATCACAAGACTGGGATAACATTGATTTGCAGCTCCAGCCACAAACAGAATCTGTCAAGATCAGAGTTACCATAACATTATTAGTTTCAGTTGTGTGAAGTTGGCATGGGATTTACTGTTCTGTAAAGGGACACTAATTATCTCATGTTATCAAGAGTTTTAAAAGCATTTTCAAATATGGTGCTAAATAATTACGTATGTCAACAGTCCTACGGCAGATAACATAAGAATTAAAAAATCTATCTACTATCAGTCCATTTAGCTCACTGCAAAAGAGCTGTGAGCCCATAATTTGATAAACCTAACCCAGAGGAAAGAGAGGAAACATGTTTTATTTCATTATGAGAAACATTTTTGTCTCCCCCATTATGTTATTAGTATAGATTCAAAGGCACTGAGATGATAATTCTGGCCTGGAAAAATGAAATTCTTCTCCAGGGACCCTTTTCAAACTGATTTGCTCAATCAGAGGTCTCTCCTGGCTACCCGATACTGGCTATGATGCTTTAGAGTGTCGAATCAAAAGATGATTACAGATCATGACATTAACGAGGTTCAGGTTTAGTGCCATCATGGTGGCAAATCAAAAATGTGATTGTCCAACTCAGTACTCAGGAGCTCCGTGTATAAATCTTGTTATTTACTAACTCCTCATGTCTTGCTGTGAAAACAAAATTGATATGCTCTTGCAGTGTATAAATGCTCATTCTAAGAATATTTTGTCTGGCATAAGCATTAATGTTTCCAAGAAAATTCCTTCAGTCTCCTTTTGACTTTATCAAAATTACAGCTGTTTTCATACTTCCAGTGACTTGTCACTTTATCCACGTTTCATATGATTCAACTCCAAAATCAAACCTGGCTGTGAGTATCAAGATCTCTAGTAAAAAATCCCTCACAACATTTAGACCCCTTTGATACTGGTTTTGGAAAGGGAATCTGATCAAAGAGATTCAAATTCTGAAAGTTATTTAAAAATACAAACTAAAAAGCTTCCAAGAAAACAAAAAGCTTTTTGTGGAATAGCAATGGGTTCCCCTTCTTGCACTGTAAATCAATTTGTTTCTTGTGATTAAAACTAATAAACTTATGTCTTTGTTCAAACATAATTTTACCTGGAGAATCACACGATATTTAAGAATTCTCCTGATTTCTATCTCTATGCACCAGATGTCCCACTTCAACTAAACAGTAGCAGACAGTAAAAACAACTAAAGAGTAGTAGAACACAAGGTTTCTTTCAAAGTCCTTTTAGACAGAAGGAACTGGTAACAATTCTTGTTGATTAATTAATAAAGATTCAGAGTTATCCAGCTTTATTTACTTTGCCGCTCTGTACATTTTTGCTTTAGAACCAAGTAAAGTGTTTTTATAGCTTCCTTCAGGATTTATCTGCAAGTAGACAGTTTGCCATTCACATTCCTGGGGGTCTACACTCTGGTCATAGTCTCCAGGCTATCAGTAGAAGTCCAAGGATTTTTATGTTTTGGTCAGAGTAACTGAAGTCTGGATGTGACAGAAGATTTACCAAATTTTGATTTAGATAGTTTGATTTCTATTCTGCAGTGTTCCAGCAAAAATCAAGGTAAAACTGCAACGGTGTAAGAAAATGTCTGTGGCTAACATCAACTTTCACTTGAGGAATAAGTATACAACTGTGCTGTACACTGACCATCTCGGCAAGAATCCCCAAAACTGCTCCACTTCTAAATTCAGAACAAGATTATGTGGTGTTGTGGGTCAAAACACTTTAAAGAGAAGCACACTTGGCACAATATTTTCATCATTTAATGAGAGAATAAATAAATATTCAGTTATTACCTTTGTCTTGGTATCATGGACAAGGTCTGTTGCCTTGGTCTGTCCTTACTGTTTGCAATTTGATCATCAGGTTAGATCAACTACCTCTTATTCACACATTTTGCCAAAGGGTTTTATTTTTTTTTTTTTTACACGAGGAGTCAGACTTAAATATTTATTGATATATAACATCTATGTGAAAGCCAAAAAAAGCTTCAAAAAGTGAAACTAGAAGTGAGAGTTGAAATTCAAAGCTACCAGATTTAAGATGTTTCAAAGATTTCAGCCTGTTATATATAATGGTTTACAAAAGTGCCTTTTGAAAGTAGTTTCCCCTAACACTTCTGGGTTATGAGTGAAATCTCTTCTGTTTGTTATTTTCATGATGTTCAGACACTTATCTGATACAGTGTGAAGGATTTGATCCTGAAAAAACACCTGCAAATGTAAATAAATCAACTGACTGTGACCAGAGTTAGCTAACAGGAGCAAGAAAGTAGTTAAGTAGTAAGTAGTTAGTAGAACTTAAGTTCTGCATTACAAACAGAGCATATTCAAGAAATAAATGAAAAGGAAGAAGAGAGGGAGAGAAGAAAAAAAATCAGAGATATGATTTTGAAATAAAGTGTAAATGAAAAGCACACATTCAATATGAAGCACTAAACCATGTTAAAAAAATTATACTACCCTAAATAAAACAAATAATTGAGGCAGAAATCTAGAACTTGATAATAATCAAATTAAATTTAAAAAATAACAGAAGGAAAATGCAATCCTTTAGAACTAGAGACAAATCAGTTGAAGAAAAATAAAAAGGATATATTGCTTGGTGAAACCAAAGATGTTTAATTTGTCACAAAATAACACTACAGAACAATAAAGCTATACAGACAACAAAAAGAACATTAGAGTTATCTGTATTTGAAACAAGGATCCAAGCCTCAGGTGTTTGCAGGAATGGCTGCAACAAGATTTTAAAGGGTTTTCGAACCACTAATAGTTTTATTTTCTTGCTTTACTTATTTTTACACAAGCAGTTGCAAAGTGATAAACTACAGGATAAGCACAAAGTGATAATAGAATTTGATAAGACAGAACATGTTCAGTGCAGTATAATTCATACCAGATGGTGAAACTAGCAGAAGTTACAAACAAATAAATGATGTTGTTCGTTCAAGTCCGAAGCTGACCTCCCAGAATTCACGGGGGAATGTCAGATAAAAGAAAACATCTTTTTTCCCAAAGCACAATTTGATGGCAGCTACAGTACAAGAAAGCTCATGTTTAAGCAATCACCTGACTTCTTCCACTTTTACTGCTTGATAATATTTTGGCCCAACACCAAATCGAGTCTAGTTCTAGGACCTCAATACAGTTGCGAAATCCTCTCATTCAAGGTAGGCTTTTCCCCTCTCTTCCACCACTGCTTGATAGCACCACTCTCTTTTCATAGCAGGGAGGTATTCCTACTTCAGTCCTAGTCCAAGACTTATTGCAGACTTCTGTTGGACTCTCAGGGGAGGAAAAGGGGAGAAACAGCAAGACCATCAGAAGCATTCATTCTTGACCCTCACAAAGGTTACACATGCCCCAGGCCTGACTTGTTAAAACGCAAATAATCCTATTTGCTAAAGGGGAATTTTCATGAGACAGACTCCTGCTAACAAATAAATACTTCAAGACTATTGATTACCACCAGAGAGACTATCATCTGGTACAGTTTTGCCATTCCTAGTCTGAGCAGCCTTCAAACTAGCAGCTAGAAGAAAAGAGTCTTTATTATTCCATGTCAGCCACCAACTTCCCTACGGGCAGGATAAGATTTGCCAATATTTTCTGTAACACATTCATGGGCATAACAAGAAAGAGTATTGCTATTAACTGACCACAGCACTGACTTCACACTTATTAACTTCTCTGATCTCCTCTTCCTCTGTCCCCAATTAGCAGAGAATGCTTGTTTGTAAGCTTCAGGCTGGAGGCCATCACCCTCACATCCAGCTGAATGTGTGGCAGTAATTGCTCCAGCTGCAGAGCTGCCTTTAAGATCAGAGGTCCCTGCAGCCCCGGGCCTTTCTGCAGCTATGTGCCCTCCTGTCAGCCTGGCTGCTGCAGTGGAGTCTCAACCTTGCTGGGATGACTGCTGTGCTTCCAGAGCTCTTTGGTAAAGAGTAAGGGCCTGACTCCCAAGTGCCTTGGGCAGCGTGCTGTCATTTACCTCTATGCAAACTGGGTATAACATACTGCTGGAGCAGTACATCAGACAGATGAAAACTACTAAGATCAAGCTAACAACATGAAATGGTTTCTTCTCAGCAAGAGACTTCAATAAGTCTCTTTAAATTTAAGTGTAAAATTCTCTTTTTCTGTACTATAGGTTCAGCAGGGGCTGATGCTTTCACAAGCAAGCTTCTGAGTTGTTTTTTTTTACGCTTCTTGTTTTTCTCACAGCTCAGCAAACACAATCAAGGCTGCTCTGTAAAGGTATTTTACCAGGCTTACCTGATTCACACAGCAGGTTGCAATGACAAGAACAAGATATCTGATGTGAAAGCAGACTGATCCAGAGGAAAGGAATAGTAATCAAAGATAAAATTGTAATGGAAAGGAGAAAAAAAATTTAAGGAGCTATGCAAGCAAAAAATGCTGGTAAAAAACAATTGAGTTGTTAGCTTTAATTACAGATCAAGTGAGAATAAAAGGAGGAAAATAAAAGTACTGTCTCCTAAAGATGAAAGTGGTGCTTCCTTCTCTCCCTTACATAGTGTAAGGAAATAAGCCCTTAATGTAGGTGTCAGGATGAATTCAGCAAAAATGCAAGCAAAGAAGGCAGGACCATCAAAGGAGTAAAAATGAACAATGCAACGTCATACACAATTGTGACCTACAACCTGTAATGAGAAGAGAAGACATACCTATTTGCTTACTTTGGGGTTTGTTCCTTTTTTTCTGTGGTTACTAGTTCTCCAGTCTGTTTCATTTCTTCTCCTGGTAATTTCACAAAATATGCTTTTACTACTTATTTTATAACTGAGTGGTTTGGGGCTTAGTTGATTTTGTTTATTGTGTGGGGGGTTTTGTTGCTTTTTCTTTTTTTTTTTTGTTTGGTCAGATGTAGCATCTTGTGGAATAAGAATGAACAGCTTGAAAGAAAGTGCGGCTGTGCAGCATCTTTCCCTCTACCTACAGGGGTAGAGGCTGTCATAACAAACTGTTTGGAAAGCCAACAGTGCCTACCTAGTTCAAACATCAGCAATGTGACGTATCCAAGCATGTCTGAATTGCAGTCAAAGGCAGAACTGTAGAAGCTATCTTTGAACTAGACAGCTCGTGTGCCAACAGCAATGTATCTCACATCACCACAGTTCTTCCTTCACTATTTCAAATTAATTTCCTGATGTGATCTATATGAAGAGAATTATAGAGTCCAGCACACCTGTCACTTCAGCCTGGGCAATACTAGTAATAATAGCATCTCTTTTGTAGTAGAATTACAGTGATGAACAAGGAGAATATGCTACATTAAAAAAAAAAGAAAATTTAAAAGACTTTTAATTAATCCTCATGTTTTTTTCATAGGGGAACATCATTTTTCCTTCTCTAAACATCAGAAAAATCTATTCATTACATTCAATAAGTACTCTATCCATCCATCCATCCACCTGTAGACAAGAATGTCTTACAGTATGATGCATTTCCATCTCTCTCCATGGAATCCCAATATTTGCTGTTAAATAAAACAAAGACAGGGTCCAGTCTCCAGGCAAATGGTTTGGCTTAGCTATACCCACACTACACAGCGCTTAGTATTCATCTTTCCCTGAGCCTCAGTCACCTTAAGTCATGCTTATCACCTCTATATGTTTTCTTTCCAGTTGAACGTGTCTAGACTACTGAGAAATCTGTGTTGCAGTCTACCAGTGTTTCACTGCCTGAAGCTGGGGATGTTTTGGGGGCTCTGGGTGTAGCCTGAGTGTGGACACACAATAGTGCTTGAGGATGCCAGTCTTGCTGGGTGTTGTTGGAGGACTGCATGGGGCAGAATTGCTACACTGCATATCTCTCATGGGTGGGGACATGAGAGCTACACCACTCATCTTATGCCCCAAATTTTACCCAGACATTGTTTCAGAAAATTCTGTTGCCAAAACTATGACTGGGAGCATAACATTTAAATAACATGCATGATGACAGAACAGAGCACATCCTCAAGCCCACTCCCTGCATCTGGTTTATTCAGCAATGTAGATAAAGCTTATGATGCACACGTTCCTGACTAATTTTTCCACTTCTTTTGTCTTTTCTTTTCCTAGAATACCCCTGACAAAGGGATTGCACAATGCAATTGAGTCAGTGGATTCTTTTAACAGGACCTAGAAGTCAGCAAAGAAAAGAATAAAAGTCAGGAAGCAAGTATAAAGGAACAAAAAACTGATTGCAGCAGGACATTACATGTAATTAATACTAATCCAAAGGAAAAAGAGGCTCGGATGGCCATGTCAGCAGTATTTCCATTGATGTGGTGACCTACTCAAACATACAAAATATTTTTTCCCCTGTGTCACAGATCCATTACAGAAAAGCTACAAAAGGTGTCTCAGGGGCTGGGGGCTTGTTTGCTCTTATTTCTCCCCCTCCGCCCCAAAAAAAGAAAGAAAGGAAAAGAAAGAACAAGCTAAAAATCCAACTGCAGAAAGGGACAATAACAACTCCTTTTTACTGACAAGCTGCTCTAGCAGTTTAGTTGGGTTTCTTGCTACTTTACTATTAGTTATGAATTTTCGAAGCCCTTTTCTCCTTGCAGAGAAAACACAATGGAGATGATGAGGGCTAATCATGGTGTGTGAGCCAACACTCCCATTAACAGGGGCTCTGATGCAGTCACAACTGTGCTTACTGCATCTGAGCACTGATCAGTCTCTGGCACTGAAAACCTGAAGTATATATGTAGACTGCAATCACATTTATAAAAATACCTACATAGAAAGAGAATGAATATGTGCAAAAAGGATGTGCCCTGTTTTTCCAGGGAAGTTCACATTACAACTTATTTTGGTGCAGTTAGTCTTCAAGTAAATGAAAGCAAAATCACTATCTGCTGACCAGTGTAATTAAAGAAGTGATTACTTTAACAAGTAATTGGTAACAAAGTGCATAACCAGTCACCAGGAGCACAGACCATATGTTCTTAAATATGACCAAATCATTTGCATAGTGTTTATGTGCAATAAATAAAAACCAAATGAAAAATCTGCTGACAGGGAATAAGTAGCAATAAGGGTAGAGTGATACGTTAAATCCCTCATTCTGGATCATTTGGGTAATGTTCCATTCATTTTAGATTCATGAGTAGAAGCCTTTACAGATTGGGCATGCATACCATAAATCTCAGGTTATCCATTATTAGGTGGCATTCTGCTGTTTGCAATTGTACATGTTTACTTTGTGCATAATTAACTGCATAATAGCTGTCTGTGTTCTGCACAGAATTTATACCCAGGCTCTCATCAAAACAAATGGCTCTAGAAAGTAGGCCAGTTCCATTAAGCTATCCACAATCTGCATTTTCTAATACTGCTTCTCAGAAAATGGAGTTGGAGCTCTGATTTTCCAGCTGCAATTAGAGTAAAATCCAGTCTCTCAAAAGGCCCTGTGTTCGTGTTTTCAGGGTGTTTTATTAAATCTTACAGAAGTAGTTGGAACATCAAGGGGTGGAGACAGAGCAAAGCTTGAGTATACATAACAGAAACTGGGATGATACATTTCCATAAAAATAATAAGTACGGAGCAGATTTGGACAGGCAATTGATCATTGCACAGCTCCATGCTATGGATCAAAAAGTTCACCCTGCAGTTCTTCCATTTCTGTGCATGATTACCACTATGAGATCAACTACCTCTGCCATCCAGTTTCTTTATACACTGTATGTCAGCAAAAGCTTCCAGACTTCTTTCTCCATAATACAAAATCGGATGGAAAAGAGAAAAAATAAAGTAAAATAAAATCATGTTGAAAGAAAGGAGGGAAAGCTACTAATCAAATAAAGTAAGGCTCAGAGAAAGAGGGAAAAGCTGCTAATAGGAAGGTCTACAGCTACAGATTAAAATGAGACAAAATATAGAGAAGTGGTGAATTTAACTGCTTCATGGAACTGCAAGATGATGTCACTACATTTTTAAATTATCTAGATGCTACATAAAGAATATTTAGTACAAATGCAGGTATGCAGTGAATATTATTTTACAGCTTATATGCCACACAAAGAAAGTGTTTTACAGTAGGAGTTGTTTGAAAAGTGATTACTAAAAACGTGTGGGAAAAAATCTTATAACCTACCCTTTTGTTTGAAGGATGTACTGTGATAAAATGTCGTTATCATGGTGCAAAATAATATAAATATTCATAATAAATAAAATCTCTCAGACTGGGCAGCTTTAAACTAAAAAGCATTAAGAATGTAAACGGTCCACGAATGTTAATGAGCTTCCATTTTTTCCATATGAAATGTTGAAGGCCTAAACATGAGAGAACAAATTACAAGCAAAATTAATTGCAAAGATAATTGCACGTCTTTTACATAAATTCTTTTGTTTCTGTTGTCTTACAGGAAATGCTCATGTAAATTTACATTTTTTTATTAACAAAAACTATACCCTACCTTCATTTGGAGAGGAGATGGGGAGGACATTGTTTGTTTCCTGGTTTTCATTTTTTCCTTTAGAAGAAGCTGTGGTTTTCTTTCAGGACAGCACTGAGAGACGTTTTTTTAAATTATTTTTCCAATTGCTTTGTTTGGGAGGGGTTGCCCTCAGTCCACACCTTGCATGCCCCAGAGAATTCTGGTACATCTGGTTTGTGTATTGTCAAAATGTAGGATTTTTCATTTGAGGAAATTCCAAGATCTCATGAAGCAAATGACAGTGCCTTTCCAATATTCACATTAAAACCATTATATATTTCTACAGCCTGACATGGTTTCCTTTATTTTTTTTCAAAATTCTTCACTATTGAAAATTACACATCAAAACATATCAAAATCAAAACCAAAACCTGCCACATTCTGCAAGATGATGTCTATACATTTTCAAATTTTCTAAATACTACGTAAACAATAATTAGTACCAACGCAGGTGGGCAGTGAGTATTATTTTACACTGATCTGCTGCATAAATAAAGTGCTTTATAACAGGAATTGCACACAGTCCTCATGCTGATTAGTCCCAATGTATTTTTCTCTTTCCTTTTGTTTTTTAAATACAAGGGTTGAGAAGCTAGCAAAAAAAAGTCCCTCCTGCAGGATTCTCCAGGCTGGGGTTTATTTATTTCTTTTCAACTCAGACATTGTAACACTGCTGCTTTATACCCTTCTTTTTGCCAAACACCTCATTATTAACAGCTCCTTCTGTAGATTGCTGGTTTGTATTCTTTTTACAGATGATTTACTAACATATACACTTACCTAAATTTAAGAAAACAGCTCAACAAAGGCTCTTAAGAACCCAGTGGAAGGCAATAGAACTTTCTGCTTATTTCCCATTTATGCCTTTGAGAATCCCTACCCTCACCCCTGAGAGCACCATTGTACAAGTTGAAATAAAAGTCTGCATTCATCAAACAGCTACTCTGGTAGATCTGTCCTTTTCATTCAAAAGACCTCATCATCTTTCTTACCAAAAAAAAAAAAAAAAAAAAAAAAAAAAAGGGAACAAGAAAAGAGATGGAACTCTTCAAAGAGAAGAAAAAGAAAGCTTTAAACATTAAATGCCACCAGAATCCATGCACGTTCAAGAGGTACATGGGTACATGTATAAAGCCATGTACAGGTGGGTCTTAAGCAAACTCTCCATCTCAGTTACAATCAAACTCAGCACTTCACTTTGAACACCTGATGCTCCTGGCTTTCAGGAGGCTTGTTGATTTTCATTAATTGAGCACTTGGTTCTTTTCAATTTGTGTTTTCTCTTGTAATGTTTAGGTAGTATATACACATTATTTGTGTACAAATGAATAATATGTATGTCTTCACTCTGCAGTTTAGAAACACAAAAATACATACACATGCTATGCTGTGAAAGATTATCCCCAATATATTTTGTAACAAGAAATATACATAAAAGCATGGGGTTTTTCACTAAAATCTATCTGTTTGTGATTTTAACGTCCTCATGAGGCTATTTTGTGCCACAAGAAAGGTAAAGGAATAAGAGAATGAGAAAAAGATACTTCAGGATTTGTATTGTATTTTTAATGTTGATTTATAGTACAGTACTGAGAAGCATACTTTAACAAAATGAGAGCCTTCACTAATGAGTGAAATGCTCATTAAATACTAAATATGCATACTATATATACTACATTTATATTATAAATATAACATATTTAGGTAAACACATTCTATAAATATATTTCAAGAAAATTAATTAGATTGTATGAATATGTGTAATTATATAAAAATTAATATATTAAATATATGTGAATACATACATATAAATATTATTTTTCTATAAATATACATACTAAATGTGCACAGCAAGAACAAAAAAGCTTTCTCTAGTTAGTAATCTTCTTTTTAAATAACATCTGATGATTTCAGGGTAAAAAATTTTCCCTTTCTTAGTAATACTCAATGGTGCATGAGTTGCTCCTTTGTTAGGGCTTCAGAGATCTGGAGGAACAAAATTGCCCAGTTTGGCACCTTCTTCTTCCTGGAAGTAAGCAGTAAACCAGGGAGTGTAATGTATGTCTACAGTCTATAATTAGTCAAAATTTAGGTAGATGAATTCCAAGGAATGGCTAGAGAGGGGAAAGGTAAGTCTGAGCAGCTTCAAAGAGCTATGCTAGACATAGCCATGGTTTGTTTTGTTTGCAGCAGCTCAGGACAAAGAGGGAGTAAGGACTTCTCTGCTCCTTCTTTACCGCTGGGTTATAGTCCTCTCATCCGACTGACCACAGTCATTGACAATAAAGGCCTCTACATATGAATGGGTAATGCCTGGTTTGCCTCCCAGCCTCTGAGGTTTAGTGGCCTATTTTTGATCATTCTTCTGTGATGTACCCTATAAAACTTCTTTCTCTGACAAGGAAGAGACTTGAGACACATACTTTGGCAATAAGCACGCTTATTGCAGATGTGTAATTTGGTCAGACAAATCCAGCCTTTTTTGTCTGCTCTAGTTTCAGCATCTACATTAGTGCTGCTTAAGGCTTGTCTAAGACTTTAGTTCTCTGACACAAATGCTAAAAAAGTTTTTTTTCCTGAAAGCCTGTGGAGGTAGAAATTCTGCAGCACCGGGATTTAATCTGGTCTGGTGATCTGAATCATTCTAGAAAAAATCTGGGACAAAACTCATAATATGAGTAACTGAGCAGGTAATGTCTGAATCCTGACTCCATTTTTTGGTTACTCTTTCACCTTGATAATGTCTGTCAGATGTGATCTTCCCTTTCAAGCTCTTTCCATTCTGTTGAAAGAGCTCTAACATATTTCTTTCTCCAGAAGTGCTTTGTGTTGGGAGAGAGAACTGTCCTACTCTGCCTCACCTGATGATCTGTATTGATATGCAGAAAGAACTCGAAAGTTGTAACGGTGGCATGGGGGATCTTTCCTCCAAAGACACGCGAACCGTTCATGGTATTTAGCTTGGTATATATCAAGTTACAAGTTACATATGCATTAGGTTACACAATATGCCTATACATATTCATTACCTAGCCCCGCCTAGCCCCGCTTCATATTATAATGAGCTCAAAAGTTATTTCCACATGCCCTGCGCATGCGCAGTGCCTCCTGGTAGTCATGGACAGGGGTTTCAAGATGAAGTAAACGAGTCTTCTTCAGGGCTGAACTTTTCACCTTGTCCCCTTGCTCGTGCTCACTGAGTTCCTGGTCCAAGTCCAAACCACAAGGCTGGTTTAAGCTGGTTTCACGGTCCGAAAGCAGGATCTTTTGGTCACGGTTTCTTCCTCTTATCAGTGGTCTGGCATCTTACCCCTATCTTCCCCTGCGTCCTTCCCTTTTACCTGGCCAGCGGAATAAGTATTGAGCAAGCGATATACATTGCTTAGCAGGCAGCTACAAAATTTAGCAATACCAGTGATTCCCACAATCCACAATTAACCCTTAAAGCATAAGCCCCCTGTATCAGTATTACTGGGAAAGCCAAGCCACAGGGTAAACAGGCCCTACCCGAGGTGCTGGTGGTGAGACTGTTGTGCATTGTCCTAAATGAGATCTTACTGCAAAGGGTTCCAGTGGTTCTTTCACGCCAGCAAGCAGGCAACAAATTTTAGTCCTGTTGCAAACTTATCCTGACAACTACATTCACTTCCAGGCTGGTCTTAAAATCTGTAGAAGAAATTCTACTAGGAGCTCTGAATTCCATTAAAAAATAGTTTTAGTCACTATGCAAATTTACATTTTGTAGACAATAAGAATGAGGCATGAATTTCTATTCACTGGGTAAGAAATCCTATTCCCCTGTGAGCCAGTATATTTTTCAGGAACAAAGAGAATCATGAACATTTAACATATAAAAGCACAAAATCACAGGAAATAATTGAATGTAAATTTATTTCATCCCAAACATCCACTATAACAGCAGACATTTTTTAAATGAACTGATTTTACATCATGCATGTCCAAATCATCCTATTTCTCTCCACTGGTTAGAAGGAAAGATCCCAGTGAGAAAATTAGGTGAAGATACCTCATCAAAAGCTAAGCAACAAAAATGCTAACATTCCTGTTTTCTGATAGTTTTTGTTCTTGTAAATTATACATATAAGTTTAGAGCTCAAAGCCAACTTCTCTAGTGAGTTGTAAATATTTACAGTTATTATCTGGGATACCATCCTGGGTCACTGCTACATTTACCCTGCTGATTTTTCTTATTCTAGGATTTTGATCAAAGATTTTATGAGAAAAGTGATATTCCAACCCGCTAGTTTTGCTTATTCAAAGTAGCAGAATTTTTCCTAATGGTAGAATGTGTTCTCATCTCTAAACTGTACTGTGTTCAGAGTAAAGTCCCAAGGCTGGTTTTCTCAAGAATGCTAAGGTGACATGTGTGAAAGTGATGACTTAGGTCATCACTTAGGTCTATATGCTTAGGTCTATATTCCACCATGTGTATACAGATGGAAATAAAACAAGTTATATTTATACTTTACATTACTGATTTCTCTTTTAGTATGAAGAGGAATTATAATGTTCTGGGCATTTATAACTGTTCTGTAAAGAATTAGATTATTAAAAAAATCTACTAGCATTGACAGTAGATCCTTTTCACAATGTGTCTTTCAACTGTATTATGCAGAATTTACTTAATGTTTGCTGCTTCTATTTGATTTGTTCACAAAGCCATAGAAAATGAGCACTCTACAAGTTATCTGATATAAAGAACCTATGAATGTTTTTTAAGTGTTAGCAGAGATCAATACTTAAAGTCATGACTGCTTTTTACACGGCTATACTTGAATCCATCCTTAGAGCAGTTTAAGTTGCTTTCAGAACATGTTTGTGGTTAATACAAGAGGAACATATTTATAGCATCAGGAACTGTTACAAAGTGAGCTTGAGTCCCCTCTTCAACTGCTCTCTATAAATATCAAATCAAAAATATGAGCATATTCAGTTACACTGTAAACACAAATGCTTCTCAAATATGCTGCCTCACAGTCAGATTCACTAACATTGAAAGTTCTTTACACATCCATAATCTCCTAACTGTTGCACAATGACAATACTATGATGTCCAACAAGCAATTTCTTGCACACTTGTAAAGTCAGCCCAAACCAAACCCTATATTAATCATATCAATAGTATTGACTGTTTCATTTATTTTCTCATCTAAGTCTCTCAGACATACTTGAATAAGCATGTCAACCCCTAATTCCTGGTTTCTGTTTAGTAATGGGAATGACAAAGGTATAGTCTGCAGCAATTTGTGTCAAACCAATGTTATGTTATTTTTAACTGTGTTTGGTGGGGAATTTGAAGTGTTGTGAATAGGGCTATCAGTCTCTCTACCACCTACAACATCTTTTTAGACAATTTTCATCACATTTGAATAATGTTTTGGCACAGGAACACTTTATGTCTGAGATCTGGAAGCACATTCATATACAGTTTTCTTACATTTATCATGCCCCATATAATCTGGAAAAGTTAGAAAGAAATGTACCATTTTCTTTTCCATCTCACTGGAAGTTCTGCTAGTTCTTGTCATCAGTAGGGCATAGAGGCCGCCAGAAACAAAGCCAGGCATTCTGCAATGACTTATCCAAACACTAAGTTAGAAATAACATGGTCTCTTCCCTAAAAAGAGACACTATCACTTTCTAACATTGGTGTCTGCTATGTCTGTAAGAGTCAAAAGAGGCTAACTTTGCTCTCTCCCACAGCCTAGTAATGCATAATCGAAGAGCCACATATTATATACAAGGGGAGATGAACATATTAGAGAGGACATTTCATTAACAAAAGAGAGAGAACTTCTATCAAAACTCAGTGAAGACACCTCCCTAATATTTGAGAGACCCTTTTATACACAACAGTGTGAATTACTACTACCTGTACTCTGGTCTGAGGAGCAGTTAAGGGCTTATCTGCAAAGAGTAGCAGATCACCATGACAACTTACATCAGTCTGGATGTTTCTGATTAGTTTATTTGTGGTAGAAGTTTAAATTCTGTTCCTTCCTTAGTAGTCTTAACACATGAACTAAGAGTGTATGTATTTATCTTTATTTTCTGTTTACTACTATTTGCCTTCGCTGATAGCTCTCACTTTCTGCCTCTGTCATTGTATTAGCTTGCATTAAATTTCCACTAACAATAATGTGTTTAGGCCTTGCAAAAGGAGCCATGAAAACGAGAATAAAGAAGTTGCCTTAACACAGAAACTTTTTAAGAGGTGTTACTTGATAAGACACCAACTATATACATATGGGAGAAAAAGAGAAAGCATGTTAAGATCAGAGATAACAAATTTTTCCTATAGTAATCAGAATTCATGTACTGTTTCTTTCTAAGGAAACACTAATGACCCATCAATTTGCACAAGCCAAACAACCAACGCTAAAAGTTTAAAAAAAAAGGTGCAAATTGCTCTGTTTTAATTGTTGAATAATTTCAATTTCTTCTACTGTGGGTCAATTGCTGTTATAAACAAACTATGTTTCTTTCAGATTATGAAGGTTTTTTCTTAATTCATCAGGAGATCTTTCCTATTTTATTCTTTAATACAGAACTCCATCTCTTAGATTTAGCGGGATGAGATTTAATCTAAGGAAATCAAGGGTCCTACTGTGCAGGCCATTCTTCTCTCCTTACTAGAAATGGAACTACTGGTATTTTGAATGGAGAGGACAATGCTTCACCACATTAATCACCATTATTTAACAGAAGAGTCAGATACCATCCTTCACTTCTGTCTTGAAACATCCCTGAATACAACACCTTTGAATTTTTGATGCTCAAAATTAAAACTTAGAAAAGAAATATATAAAGTGATATTTCAAGTAGCAGTTACCCGATCAAACATGTTTGTTTTTTAACTGAAAACAGAAAGAAAACAGGAAATATTTAGAGTCTCAATACCACAGCGATGTTCTACCGTACACAGGTTTTTTTTGAACAGTTAGTGTTTGTTGGAACCCTGGGTTTAGAGAATTTAGGTTTCTGGGATATAACAATATATATATGTAACAATATGGAGGATTTGGGGTGTGGATTTGTTCTTCATCTTTTCTCCTTCTTCTTCACAAATCTGGCTGTTCTGGTATTGGGTCAAAAAACCTGCACTGTGGGCCATGAATAGATAGTTATTGGATCATAAATAAAAACATTACTTAGCATTTCATAATTGGTTGATTTGGACCTTTACATGGCCTTGGAAGGTAGAACTCAAGGCCATTTTCCACCTTGTTAACTTGGAGGCACACTCTGTGCAGCTGTGCTATAGATAAGAAAACAATAAACATCAATTAGAAGAAAAGCCAGGCGTCTCCTGTGTTTCAATCCAAACTCTGAGTAAAAGAGCTCACGATTCAGAGGCAAAACAAAAACAGAGAAATTAAAAAGTGTTCATGTAAACGCAAACTGTGAGAGGGAACAAGAGATCTAAAGGTCCATCTAGATCAGGATACTGTCCCTGACTGCAAACATAATGTGTGGCCAGCAGGACTAGGGAAGTGATCATTCTTTCTTGGCACTGATGAGGCTTTGTCTTGAGTACTGTGTTCAGTTTTGGGCCCCTCACGACAAGAAGGACATTGAGGCCCTGGAGGATGTCCAGAGAAGGGCAACAAGACTGGTGAAGGATCTGGAGTACAGGTCCTATGAGGAGTCTTGGAGGAAGCTGGAATTGCTTATGCTGGAGAAAACGAGACTATGGGGACACCTTATTGCTCTCTACAACTACCTGAAAGGAGGTGGTAGCCAGGTGGGCACTGGCCTCTTCTCCCATGTAACAAGTGACAGAACAAGAGGTAATGTCCTCAAGTTGCATGAGAACAAGGTTAGTTTGTTAGATATTAGAAAAACATTTCTTCACAAACCATTGGAACAGGCTACCAGAGAAATGGTAGAGTGACCATCCCTGGAAGTGTTCAAAAAATACATGAATATGGCACTTGAGGATATGGTTTAATGGTGGTGGGGCTAGGTTGATCATTGGAGTTGATGATCACAAAGGTCTTTTCCAACAATGGTGATTCTTTGATTCTAAGAGTGAAAAGGAGGGAAGCACATCTAATGCTTTCCCCTATTTTCAGCTATTTTCAGTTCAGTTTGTGATTTAAAGATGAGATGTTTTCTATGATAAATTCTAGATACTAAGAACTATGCAGAAGGCTATAGTAGTCTCAAGAGATAACAAGTGACCTATCAATAAGCCAGTTCAATTATCAAAAGTAATTTAGCCTATGCTTTGCATAGGTTAATTTCACTTAATTTAACTTAATTATTACTGAATTATGCTTGCTAACCCATGACAATGTATTTGGGCTAGTTGGAGAATTAAATCTGGATATTTTTGGAACAGAGAGATAATATTTTATTCCTAGAAACTTCAATGTTTAATGCAAGGACAAGCCTAATATTTTACCATACACTCAGTCAAAGATGTTGAAATATGAAACACACTGTTGCTGTCATACGCAACCTCAGTCACCTCAGATTTTGACATACCAAGAATCTAGGAAAAAAGTTTTAATGTTGCTATCACAAATATCTACTGTCCCATTACTGCAGCTGTGTTAGAGATATAGACACAGGTCATTTCTGTGAAAGATCAAGACAGTGACATTGTTAGTATTTAGCCTTTTCAAATCCATTTAAAAGAGACATAATTAAAAATCCCCTCAGCAACCTTTTCTGGTTCATAGCCTGGGCGTGGGGCAAGTAATTACTGACTCAATTTTACTGTGTTCTCTGAAACCACTTATTTAAATGAACATAGATAATCTCTTCTCAAAGGACACCAATTTTGTAGATATTATATGGCTGATCAAGTTCACTAACTTGTTGCTGAAGGTACAAAATTATTTCTGTGAAATCAAATAAGCAAATCAGTACCCATGGTCTTTGGCAAGGTAGTGTGCTGTTAGACTTACCCTTTCAATGAGGTGTTACAGGGAAGCCACATCTGCTTGCCTTTTTAACAGATGGAAGTCAAAAGACCCCCAGCAGTATTATATTCATGCTTATCCTCATGTCCTTGCCAGTGTTCTTTTAGCCAACAGTCTATGAAGTCCTGAATCTGGGTCCTGTAAGCTTGAGTCATTGCTGAACATAATGTATTTTGTGATATCTACGTTGCCATTGTACAACACTTTTATAATATTATTTATTGAAATATTGTCAATACTGAACACATGAAATTGACTTTGCAGAGACAAACCTTTCCATTTAGAGGAACTTTTATTTCCACTCTTTACAATAACCTTTCCCAGACCAGTCTTCAGAAACAACTTTCACATATGTAATTTAAAGGAAATAATAATTTACTTGCTACTTTGTGAAATGGGTATGAAATGATAAGCAGCCCCCCCGAATCATCTGCCCTTGATAGATGACCCAGAATCCAGTCTCCAGAGAGCTGCATCCTGATCTGAATTCTATGACTGAAGACTGATTTCTAATACAAGTCAGACTACGCTGTAACCCAGCATGCATAAAATGAGTAAAGGACTTTATTTACTCTTATCTCTAAGTAAAGCTCCAGCTCTTCACTCTTTTCTAATATACATTTAAATGACTTCAAGCCCTCTTTACGTTCCTGTCTTAAAATGATACTTGATATATTTCTGCATTGTATGGTTTGTGCTCAAGAAAAAAAAACAGCCTCATTAGATATTCACTTTGACATTCTAGTCCCAGAAGAAATAACATTATTTTCATACTTATCCATCTGCTTTTTGTTTCAGCTGGAAAATCTCTGCTTATAATTTTGTAGGGACATGTGGGCGATTTTCCAGTTGTGCCATTAAAATCCGCTACATCCTAAAAACATGCTAATGAATGTTCTCTGGTGGTTATGCCTGCAAAAAGGCAGTGGAAAATGTGTCCCACAATGAAAAAGTTTGTCATTCACAAGCAAAATTCAACATTTTACATACATCTTACTTTTTTTGGCTGATATGAAACCTTAGTTTAACATGTCTGCAAACATATTTAAATGCAAATAGTTTGAATTTCAGAATAGAATACATAAAGTACTTTTTAAAGCCATCTCTCACAAGAAAAGGGCTGACCACTCATATTGCCTAGCAACTCTATTTTGTTACAGGGAACCCAATATCCAATTGTAATGATTTGGGGGGCACTAGTTAAAAGTAATAATTTGCACGAGAAATATTCTCATGCAAATTCTCTGTTCTCATTAGGAACTGCATCTCTTTTCTAAAATTGGTCAGCAGCAGTTTGGAGTCAGCCATCTGCCCAGAGGTCTTTTGTCTGTATGGAATGGCAGGTGAACATTGTACGATCAGCAGTGTATTGATGGCACAACAAAGTCGTTCAGAAGTTAACAGGGGAAAAGAACAGTATCTTGCTTGATTCTTCATAGTGCTGAGATAGTAACATATTGCATATTTAATACTATGACCTACCAAGAATTTCAAAGACCTCTACAAGGATTCAAGTTAGAAATGATAAGTTAATGATAAGAAGTTATATCAGTTCTCATGGGCAGGCCTTCAATTGACCTCTTCTAGCATTTTTGTTTGGTTTATTGCTGTATTTTTTCCTTTTAAACAATTTTTTATACTGGTTTAATTTTCCTCGACTCCCCTATTCTTTTTTTAATTGTTTTTTTCTTTTGCCTATGCATTAAAGTTAACATTGACATGTGGAAGTTGTGTATGCTTCAGCTTTGTGTTCTTATGAAACATTCCTTCGAGCAGAGACATTTTAAACAACAGACTCAGAAAAATTGATCGGAAAGAAGCAGGCCCTGGTGGGTTGCTGTATATCTGGGGCTTTTTTCCTGGATTTTAAATTTGTTTTTGAATATAGATCTTTAAAAACTCACAAAGACAAAAACCACAGGCACTCAATCAATGCATCCAAATTAATTGATTATTTGCATTTGCTGAATTCTGATTTTTGATGTCCAGAATCTTAAAGTGAGTTCTGTTCATGAAGTTTTGTGTTTCTGTCTGTCTTTCTTTCTCTTGAGGAACTGTATTTACAGACTTTTAAACTTCTCCCAGAGGAATCATTACACTGATGTATTTTTAAAAAATAACATCTTATAAGCCTACAGTTCATGTTTATGATATATACAAGCACAGCAGAAATCAGTTCCATCCAGACTTTAAGAAACTGGCTTGGCTTCAGGAATCAGCATTTTTTTCAATCATTAAGCACCAATTAATATGCTTCATTTTAAGTTTGCAGATGCCCCCACTGGAATATGACCTCCCTTGGGCTCTCTATAAATAATTTCTGACAGAGGTTAGAAAACACTGAAAAAGTGAATATGCTATTGTACCCCCCGGTGATTCTTCTCAGCTAGTATCAGTCTATGGCTAAAGAACATACTGAGAGAAAAGTTACACCTGTACATCCATATTAAATAACCCTTTTTAAACTCCTCTTCCTTCAATTCATTAGCTCACCATTAATTTCTGTAATGACATAACTGTGTTTTCTTGTTTTATTCCTTTCCTAGCCAAGAATTCTCAAACTCTGTTGCCAAGTTGATTGCTGCAGAATACTAACCATAGAGGTAAATAATCCCTCGTTTACTCCATAAGAGTTCAAGGACCTTTGCATATTTTCTGATATCAGGAATTTAAAAAAAAAAAAAAAAAGGCTCTGGCTAATTCTGATTAAGTGCCAAGTTATAAAGATCTTATACTTTATTATCTTTGGACAGTTATATTCTGCTCAATAAGTTTAAAATCTAAGCCTGCAAGATTCAGATCACTCCAGGAGATTGTTTGAACTGAAGACCAGCCAATAAAACAGAGCATCTAAAATGCTAAGGCAGAAATATTGAGCTGATAGCAACAGGACACATGATCCTGTGCACTGAAATATGTTCAGGGATAGATATTTTAGGGCATAGATTGAAACTCATCTGTGCATACCTCAGAGATCCAACTAAGCCATCCAGTATTTCAGCTGAAAGGCCTATCGCTGCTGAATGGTGTGGTACAAATATCCTATCACTGCACAAAGGAATCATTAAGGAATAGGATGTGCTGCTGATGGAAGAGATGGTTAATCTCAGAAAAGATCAAAATAAGCACCTTACTCTATGGGTTCCACCCATCATACTCATTGAAAATATCAATATTATAGGCAAAGAAGCACCTCCTCTGTTTTTACTGTGTCAGTCCAAGCCAACTATTAAAATACCAGGTCATTATTGTTTCTGCCTGCATCTGCAAGCTCTCTCCAATGACAGCTACATCACATTTCTTATTAGGAGTTTATCTCATTGCATAGCTCTCACTATAATCCTGTGATTCATTGCTCCTTCTGATCTGAATTTTTTCTGGGGGGAACTATTGGCAGCAAAATGAGTCAAGTTCAAATATACATATTCCTTTCAAATTTGACAAATGTACAGCTCTGGCTCTTGATGTAGTGTCCTGATTTCAGCTTCTCTTTCCATCCCTGCACCAGGCAAATGTGAAAACACTTATGTTTACTTCCCCTGGTTATTAGAACATTCATTGTAATAGAATTAAGAGTACATATATTCAGAGCATTCTTATAATATGTATATTATTAAAAGCAGCCCATATACCTAGGGGCAAAACTTTTACACAAAAGTACTAGACATTTCCCAAGTTTAAAATGCTGCTGAATAAATGTACATTTAAATTCATAGAAACTTCTTTTTACATGCCAAATTTCTTAAATGCGTTACTGGTGTGTCTTTCCAAACAGCTGTGGCACTAGATGTTAAGAACCCAAAGAACATTACATAGATGAATGCATTTACTAAATTTGTAATGATATTATGGATGGTTCAAAAATACGTAGATATACATTACTACTTAGCTCTCAGCTTCCTCAACATGAAAGAGCCTCAGAATCCATTCTCAGGGGAGAAGAAATATTTTTAATATTATCAAACCCTTATTATATATTGCCGGCTGAATTATAGGAAAACATTTGCTGATGGAGAAGTTACAAAAATCATAATTTGAAGACCTTTACATGTTGTTTTTCACACTAAAGTTTCCAGCAACATACAGGGGCTTTTTAGGTATCTCACCAAAAACTTCAGTTTTGGCTTTGATATTTCTCATAGTTGATGCCAACATTTTTAATGTGGAATTTCTCAAGGAAAAAAAACCCCAGCCACTCAGAGGGCTGGTAAAACAAGAGATGTAACTAAGACTGTGCTTCTGCAATGTCATCAAGTGAGCATATTTGCTTAAGCAGAAGATTTTACTAGGTCTTTGTTAGTTTTGGACAGTTCAGAAATGTAGCCAGTTCAAATAGCAGTGGAAAAGTTTTATTTATTCAAGGAGGGTCTAAGCAGGGACCCAGGCATTGAGGGGTTTGTCTATCCTCACCTCACTCTGAGGTGCAGACAGAGACTAAAGAGCACCTTCTTTTACAGTCAACAACCTTCTTCTGTTCTGATGCCTCACCTTCTGTTGCTGCTTTATTCTACTTTGAAATCATATGCCTACATTCATGACAGAATGGGTGAAAACAGTCTTGAAAACACTGAGATTCAACAGCTATTTTTACAAACTTTCGGAAAATGTGGGATGAAGAAAGACTCATACAGATTGCAAATATACGTGGTGTGGGCCATCATAAGGAGGGAAATAAAGTGCCTCTACTGTCACCTCTTATTGCAGAAATAGATGCATAGTGAGAGTGGCAGGAACCTGTTGAAGGAATAAAAAAAAAATCCTGGACTGTGTTTTACCAGTGCTCACTTCACCAACTATGTAAACTATTGCATGGATCTAAAACCAGATATACTAAGTGGATACTTAGCAAGCAAACCACAGAGGTAACAATGCAGCCTCTCTGCTGGTCTAGAGTCTATCTGCAGCTGCAGAGTTATGCATCACAATGGAAAGTTCTGTTATTCCCAAACATGGCTCCAGAGAAGGTCTGCTCAGCTACAGCTAAGTAATACAATTAATTAGCTTTCAAAGCAAGCTCTCATTCCAATCAGTAAATTGAAGATGTTCTGCTTCACAAGTCCTGCACCAAGGGAAACCATTTCTTATCTTTGGAAAACTCCTCTGGAGTTCAGTTGTCCCTGCTTCTCACTTTCTCTCCAATGGATTAATTAAGCATATCTGTGTTTCTATGCTTTAGCTTGATGCAGTTTATGTTTCTCCAGTGGACATGACTTCCTTCAGGATTAGATGAACAAAACTGAGCCAATATCTTCTGAAAAGTAGTATAAATGCTTTTACGAGAAAACATTTGTGGTTTAGCCTTTTTGTGGGCAACTGGGGGGGGTTTTTCTGGTACATTTTCTAGTTGCTGAGAGAATTGTATCTTTGCTTCAGAGATATAATAGCAAAAAGTTTCTCAGTGAGGCATAAGTCTGGGACACTGATAAACATATTCCCAAACATTACACTGTCAATGTAAGAGCCACACCACAGCTAGCAGCAGGTATTGACTCCTTTCTCATATGAGCTCTGGAAAAAATGCATTCCTGATTCTCCTCTAACACCTCTCCTTAACACCAAGTATTGCTTATACTTTCCATGGTTATGGTTTCAGCATATAGAAGATTTGCTTTTGTTTTACTCTTTTTATTTTCTGACTTTTATGGTCAATTCTCCATCTTGTGTTCTGTTTTTTATTTCTCTCTGTTAGTAACTATGTTTGGAATTTTCAGTCACAAGGGAACAAAATACCCAAATCCCATTAATGTTCAATTAGATAAACAGGTGTAATGGAGAGCCAGTGAAAATCCCAACCATTATTTTTGACTGTTCTAATTTAACATGTTATGGCTCATTCTTCAACCGTAAACTAGTATTCATTTTCTTTTTCTTCCTTTAAATATTGAATATTGGCAGAACTACCCACTTAAATCTTAGCTAGGCATGTCTTTATGCAATTATCTTTTTGTGGTTTTTAAATCTTTTATCTCTTTTTTACAGACAGATAACACTGACACTATATTTGTCCTAATCAATACATTTAAATTTCACAAGTTCATTTCTTTCTAGTCATACTGAAATTACTGCAAGAAATCCAAAATTTACTTCAGTGGAAATCACACGCCAGAGTTAATATTTCCTCATTTCTAAAGGCAAAGCAGTCTTCAATCCAGGCTGATGTCTTTGTGTTGTTTGCTTTAACACACAACAGGGAAGAGGTATAGGAGGAAATGTATCAACTTGAACACAAAGAAATGCTCTTTTAAAAGAGTTCTTATATGTATTTTATGTATTTTACCTACCTACTCCCTAAATATTTTTTTATCTTATGGGTTAAAACATTGTCATATCAAAATATTGGTGGCTATTTCAGTTTCTTGTTAAATTTTGGCTTTTCTCAAATGTGTCACTAGTTATTATCATATTGCAAGTCTAAAAACATCTAAAAAATAGTAATTAGCTAAGTAAAATTTATCCTGGTATTTCTTTGACTAAACAGACCTTTCATTTCTTCATCTTCCTTTCCAAAGGAAAAGATAATTTTCAAGATAACAGAGAATCATCAGTGTTTCCTCAATTCACTTCATTTTAATTAAGAACTCATTTCAGCACTGTCTTTCCCAGCTTGCCAGGTAAAAAAAAAAGGAGAAAGGCATTAAGGTCATAACAGAAAAATTTCATATGGCTCTTATACATGACATAGAATATTCTCTTTACCTTGCTGTCTCTTTAGAAACAATTCTTCAACACTTTTTTGTGCTTTTTCCAAGCTGCAGCCTAAACTGCAACCTATTCTCTAATCAGCATAACCATGAGTCCTGCTTCCATCACTGTTTTTCTCAATTGAAACTCCCCTTTCCTTTTGATATTTTTTATTGCTTCTAAAAAAAAACACTAAATGCATTTCAGTGTTGAAAATTACAAAAGTAATAACAAATACTAACTTATTTAGATTGTTCTTTTCATACAGAAAACCACTTAGTTGAGTCATATTTCTATTGCTGATGACTCCAAGCAGTTGTTGATACACCTGAGGGACAGGATGTCAGTCAGAGGGACCTGGACAAGCTCAAGAAGTGGGCCCCTGGGAATCTCATGTGGGTTGTTAACAAGACCAAGTGCAAGGTGCTGCATCTGGGTCGGGGTAACCCCTGTTACCAACACAGGCTGAGGGATGGACAGATCAAGAGCAGCCCTGCTGAGAAGCACTTGGAGGTGCCAGTCAGTGCAGGGCTGGACATGAGCTGGAAATGTGCACTTGGAGCCCAGAGAGCCAAATGTGTCCTGGGCTGCATCCAAAGCAGCATGGCCAGCAGGGTGAGGGAGGGGATTCTGCCCCTCTGCTCTGCTCTGGTGAGACCCCACCTGCAGTGCTACATCCAGCTCTGAGGTCCCAGCACAGGAAAGACATGGACCTGTTGGAGCTAGTCCAGAGGAAGATGACCAAGATTATTAGAGGGATGGAGCACTTCTCATATGAGGAAAGGCTGAGAGAATTGGATTTGTTCAGCCTGGCAAAGAGAAGGCTTCTGTATGACCTAACTGTGACCTCCCAGTACCTGAAGGGAGCCTACAAGGAAGATGGGGAGGGAGTTTATACAAGATCATGTAATGATAGGACATGGGGGAATGGATTCAAGCTAAAATATAGTAGTTTTAGATTATGTGTTAGGAGGAAGTTCTTTACTGTGAGGGGTGAGGCACTGGAACAGGTTGCCCAGAGAAGCTGTGGATGCCCCATTCCTGGAAGTGTTCAAGGCCAGGCTGGATGGGTTCTGAGTAACTTGGTTTAGGTGTTCCTGTCCATGGCAGGGGGGTTGGAACTAGGTGACCTTTAAAGTCCCTTCCAACCCAAACCATTCTATGATTTTATGAAAGAATTAATCAATATTTTAGTGCAATTATATCCTAGAAAACCTCCCACTAAGCCCTCTCCCTCTAACCCAGGCGCTGTCATATCTGGTAAATGTTGATCCAGATGGCCAATTTCAGTCATAACCAAATTTAATACAGCACTTCCCATTGTCTTTTTCATTCAGCAGGCCACACACAAAGTCCTAAACAATGTGAAATACAGTTAACATCTTCTTTGTGAGAAGAGACAAAGAGTATAATCATATTTTATTTACTTCCTTGCTTCCTCATTCAGAAGTTTCAACATCAGGCTAATTAGGAGTCTCTTTTAGTCAAAGATATTTTTTGGGGGTGGCCATGTCCAGGTGCTGGAGCTGATGGGCTGCAGGGATGGCCTCTGTGAGGAAAAAACAGGGGCTGTCCTGTGTCAAACAATGCCAGCTCCCACACACCCACCGCTGAACCCTTCAGCCTGGTGGTGCCTTGGGGAAAACATATTTAAGAAGGAAAAAAGGATGCGTAGCAGTGAGGAAAATAATACTGCGGACACCAAGCTCAGAGAAGCTGGAAAGAAGATGCTCCAGGACCTGGAGCAGGTATCTCCATGTAGCCCATGGAAAAGACCACAGCACAGCAGGTAAATATGATGGAACTGCAGCACACAGAGAAGAGCCCAAGACAGAGCAGGTTTGTCTGGAAGGACTGTAACCCATACAGTGGACCCACGACAGAGCAGGGGAAAAGTGTGAGGAACAGGAAAAAGCTGTGAGGATGAGGGAGTGGCAGACAGGAACTCAACTTCTCACTCTTCATCCTCCTGTTCTGCTTGGTAGGGGTGGAGTGGTTAGAGGAGTCAGGAATAGAGGACTGAAATTGTACCTAGGAAAAAGAGGGATTGTGAGGAAAAGCATTGTTTTAATTTGTCTTTTTTTCTCACTTGTCAATAAATTGGCAAAAGATTAAATTAATTTCCCCAAGCCAAGCCTGTTTTGCCTGTGACAATAATTAGTAATTGCTCTCCTTGTCTTTATCTCAGTCATGAGCTGTTCCATTATGTTTTCTTCCCTTGTCCAGTTTAGGAAAGGGAGTGAGAGAGCAGGTGGGTGGGTGTCTGAGAGCCAGACAGATACCAGCCAAGGTCAACCTACAGCAAGCTTTCACATATCCTTGGTCCAGGGAACTTACCAAAGTTAAGATTCTAGTTTAGGAGCAAGCATGTAGATTATTCCTGCATCAACAAATAGCTTATACTTAAGGAGTCAGAACTTTTACAGTAAGGTGCAGACCCTTTCTCTCTGTTTCTAGCTTTCTGAGGTTTTTTTTTTACAAGTTGGAAATTTGGTTTTAACTAGTTTAATTAAGGATATTTTGAATTATAAAATGTACCTTTTTTGCTGAGTAGCATTATGTAAGTACATAACAAATACGATTTATTGTACAACAGAGATTAAGTGAGCATAGTCTGCTATAATAAACAGGTTCATTGTATTAGCAAAGGGTAATTTTGTACATACTGATGTATCACCAATCTGCAGTATTTTCTATGTCGAGAAATGAGATAGATATGAGCTTCTCGTTTTTACCATTTCATCAAAGTGCATCCACTGGAACACTGCATACAAGTGGAAACCACTTCTACTGGAATGTGGCAGTATGAAATATTGTTCACTAACCGGTCCCATTACTCATGTTAGATAGAAGCAGGATGACATCAAAGGAATCCAACTGCAGAGACTCGAGTGGTGAATAAAACTAATTAGAGTCACATTTAGTATCTTTATGTGGTTTATGTCAAACTAACGGTATGTCTGTACTTTCCATGGCAAGTAATAGGCCTCTTAATTTTTCCACAATAAATCACTATAGTTGTCCATCTCAGATAATACTTGAATAATGTGAAATTACAAGAATTTTGTTAGAGAAGAATTTTAATCTTCAGTCTGCCTTGACAGAAGGAATGTTAACGTATAAAACCAGTTTTGTGGTTAATGTTTCAATCTGAGGTGTGAGATAATAATAACTTCTATTTTCGGAACCAATGTAGACTACTCAGATCAAAAAAAAAAAAGGACCATGCTACTTATTATGATTAGACTAGTTTGAAAAAAATCACTGGTAATGAGAAAGAGGGTTTTCTTCCATTTTCTATTATATATGGCTTATCCTATGGAAATAGAAAAATTATTAATTATAATTAATGAATTCACTGTGTTTATAATGGGTTTAGACCATTATAAGTCAAAGCAAAACTTGGATCATTTAGTATAAATACCAGGAAAAAAAACCCAATATTTTTTCCTTATGCAAATTCAGGTGATCTGAATTATTGACTTTTTAATGAGAATAATTTTCCTATGTTTACGAGTGCACAAAAACAAAATCAGAAGGGAGTAAATATGCTATTCACTTCCTTTCTGTAAAAATATATGGTATGCAAGATATATGTCAAAGGTGATCCCAATTTACCTCTGAAAATCCAGACCTGGTGAATATTATGAAGGAATTATATCTACATCAAATTAGGCACATTAATAGAAAGCATTCATTTGAAAGATAGGTACCTCAAATCCATTTCAAAGATCATAGAATGTCATGAGTTGGAAGGGACCCACAAGGATCATCAAAGTCCAACTCCTTGCCCTGCATAGCACAGCCTCAAGAATCACACCTTGTGCCTGAGAGTATTGTCCAAATGCTTCTTGAATTCTGTCCAGTTTAATGCTGTGATCTCTTTGAAAGAGGCACATCGAATCTACCCTAAAATAGAATGCTACCCTAAAATAGAATGCTACCCTAAAATAGATACATGCTCAAAATAGGTGAAATAAATAGCAATGTCATTATTTTTTTCCTTCCAGGTTTGAAAAAAAGACTAAGAGGTCTGATGTAGGGTTAGATGGGACCAGTTAAATTAGATTATATCAATCTTGTCCTATGTTTTTTCTAAAAAAATAAAACAGAAACCAAAGCCATACTCACTTATTTTTTTATTCATTATGACATAAGTAATACACATATAAAATGAGGATGTCAGGCAACGCCCACATAAATGTGGGTCAAGAAAGTAATGTTTGCCTCCAAGTGCAATTCTTATTGTCAATGATAACAGAGCCTTCATAAGAGCTGTTACAATTTTACTCCAAAATATATAAATTGCAAGTCAAAATTAGTTACCATTCATTTACAATCAGTGGAAAAGACACCAGATATATGGCAACAATGTCTATTATGGTTTATTATTTAAAAGAATTTCTAATTAATATTTTTATTTTGCAGTAGTCAGCATTTGTTAATATTAATATTTAATACAAGGAAATATTAAATGTGTGCAACATAGTAGAATAAAACCGACTTGCTTAAAATTCTCACAAAATCAGAAAATAAGCTATGTTTATATCTGAACAATTTTGTTCGGGTTGTAATTACAGTGATGAATGTTGTGGATCAAATCCTCCTCATCAGAGACAAATTATCATTGTCGGGAGGGAATTTTCTTCTGTTTCCTTCTGTTCACTCACACAAATGCAAATATGTGCTTTTAAAGTGTTTTCTCCTTACAAAACACCACAGTTGTGCATTTCATAAAATATAAGCAAGGATCTAACACAGTCACTAGCTATGTATATGCTAAAGAACTAACATTATTTTTAGCAACTTTCAACGAAATTCTGTATAATGATTTGCATGTCAAAATGCCATATTTCAAAATTGTTTACTTTTATGTTCCCTAATGAAAGGTACTCCTGGTGTTTTCCCAATACAGAGAGTTTAAAAAATAATCACCTTCAGAATGTCAGTTACATTTTGCAGGACAACCATATATAGGTCATATGGGTTTGATTTTTTAAAATAATCATTAAAATTAGTTGCAAGCAACTAAATAAATATAGCATTACTATATAACTAACACTTAGTAATGTCCAATAAGAGGCATCTATATAGTCAATCACTTTCCAGCAATTAGATAAAATCTGATTCTGGTTTAGTTCTTACAAATTTATCTTTTCTTCTAGAATATGTGAGGCCATTTTTATGAAGTTCTGCATTTCAGACTGAGACACATATATCTCTACCAGCCATGCTGGGAGTTGAAAAAGCTGATCTCGTAAAAACAAGAATTTGTATTTGCAGTAATGAAATTGATATGACGCTTTCTTGTTCAAACACAGTGAACAGCAAGCTAATTTAATAAGCCACCACTACAGATGAGACATACACAAGTCTTTCAAAAGATATTTGCTACCTTAAATGAATTTTTCTGAAAAAATAATAAAGGATGCAGTAATATTTCATAACGAGAAAAACTCTGGCATCCTGACAAACTAATCTTATTTCAGCTAATCTTATTAGCAGAAGAAGCATTTTTTGGAGACCTGTGTAAGTGCAATACTTTCAGATGTGTTCTACAGCATTGTGGTACATGTGGAAGGCTTTGGAAAACATATTCTTACTCAAATTTTCAATAGTTAGGCATCAGACTCTGAGGAGAAAAGGTCTGACACAAAAGTGTTCTTACTGTCAAATAAGTCTGTGAAACTATTATGGGAAGATACCCATTTTTAAAAAGTCCTTGAGTATTTAAGGTAACAGTATCATGTTTATTAGGCAACCCCTCAAAACTAGTTAGTTTTCTATTTACTTGTGTGTTTTGACATTTACCCACTGAAAGTTGCTTTAGAACCTCGCCATGCCCTGGAACAATTCAATCATCCACTGTTCTAATTGTCTTTTTGATGAGGCCTCTCACTTAACAACTTAAATGCATGCTGGTCTGACCTCTGTTCTGGGTGGAGATGTCTTCAAGCAAGTGGCATATACTGATCATTTTCAAAACCAGGTGCCATATCAAAAAGCCTACTGGAAGGTTTTTTAAGTCTGCAGAGGAAGTAGATTTAATTGCATTCCACTGCCTGTGCAACCCTAGACATGACATCCAAGTGAAGAGCCCTAATATTTATCTTTGCTGATGAGCACTGCTCTGTGTGAGCTTCTCCTCAGACATTGCTCCTTAAAAGGATACATTTTCTGGAAAAATCCCAGTCTCCCACAAAGCCCATAGGAACTTGCACGTGGCATCCATTTTCCTTGAGTTTAATGCAATTATCAGATTTGGATCTTTATTTCAGTTTCACTGTTGTGCTAAAAATATCAAACTGGGATTACAAACCCAGAAGGTGTTCTCACAGATGGGTAAACTGTAGGCATGAAGACAACTCAAAATTCTGGAGAATTAATGGAGGGAAAAAAAACAACTGTAAATGCTGGCCACGTCCTTTAAGTTTTTATTTTGATTATTTCTTAGCATGCTATTTTTTTCATTTGATACCAGGTATATGTGACTCATAACTGGGAGAAGAGAAGGAGTGAAATAAAAGAATAGGAAGTAAATAGGTTGGTTTGCCCCTTGAAGATGAAGTGCACTACATCAATGCAAAGGTTAATAAACCTTAACACAATTTGTCTATCAAATGTGAGTCTCTAAAATATTAGGTGCCTAATGGTGTCACTGACAGTGGATTGCAAAATTGCATTCTGTTATAGAAAAAGTGTTTTGCAATCTTTTCATTTGATACCAAAAACTTTGTTTGTTGGCACCTGTAATAAAATACCATCTGCAAATGATTCACAGTGTGACTCACCACAGTTTGTGCTAGACGAACAGTAGCACATCAGAATAACTCTGTAATCAGTTACTTGAATCTCTACAAAACACTAAATTGACTTTATGGTGCTTTTTATAAATTGTTATTACATTTTACTGATCCTTGTTTTCATTCTTAACTGCTGTGTTCTATGTCTACACTTTTTTAACTACTAAAGATAATAATGTAGGCATCCATTTCCTTGAAAATTACTTTCCCAATAAATATGACTGATAAAAAGCAAATATCCAGTTTAGACTGGGATTAAAAGTATTCTCATCTTTTTGTCATTTTGACTTTGGCTGGGTTTTATACATACACATTGCCTTAAAGAAGCACCTCTTGAAACATCTGGAACTGATCTGGCAAAACAGAGGAAAGGTAAGTAAAAGTATTACAATCTCTTTTAGCAAATAGGAAACCCAGGAAGGTTAACTATTTTGTATGGGCTGTCACACCTCTGATTCATGAGATTCAGTTCCTTCATCACAAAAAAAAAAGCCTCTTTGAAATTCTGGGATTTCTAGCATTTGCTTCTTCTTCACAATGCCAACTCTGATAAACAAATTCCTTGCTCAGAAGGGAAGTTGAGAAGTTGAGTGTTTTTTTCATTCTTTCTCATGGGAAAGGGGTTGGGGTTTTGGGGCTTTTTTACTTTCTTGTTAGGTGAGTCATAACACCCTGAACACACTCTAGAGTAACACAAAACAAATGTTAAGTCAGTGTCATGTGTGTAATCTTCAACATCTAAGGTATTATGCATTTTTAGGGTAGTGTTAGAGAAGACGACAGAATGGCTCCCACAGAATTTTTCACAGGATGAGACTGAAGCTGTGCAAAGTCAATTCATTTTCCTTTTCTCATCTTGTGAATATTGACATAAAACTTTTTCATAAGGAACATGAGACAGACAAGACCTGCTAATTGCGAGGGGGAAGGAAGAGGAGGTCTTTCATTATCAGCACAAGCTGTGCTGCTTCATAAACAGTGAGTGATCAAATCTTTTAGAGATAAACCCTTGAATGCTTGCTGCTCTACTGCAGCAACACATTGTGAAGGCTTCAGGCACTGGTTTGGGGGAGACTGAATCCCAACATATGGAGGGACTGCCAATAGGCATGTAGGAGAAAAACAAAGCTGAACTCCTGCATCTCTGTTTCCTGCTGCCTCTCTCTGGCCTTAGGCTGCAAAGCTATTTCACATGCTGATTTTTAACAACACATAAACAATGAAAAACAGCCTTAAAAATCAGTCTTGCCATATAAAAACATTCTCTTTAAAGAAGCCAGAGGTATGGCATAAAATGGGACAAGGAAGTTAAGATAGAGAAAAGTGTAAAGTGAGGGTGATTAACCACCTTTCCTCAGCAGAAATTTCCAGGTTTAGAATTCAATGGTGAGAACTCCAGTATGTATGGAAATCATATTTCTAATGCTCAAAAAACATTTTCCTGAGAAACACAGTATTTCTTTACTATTTCTGTAAGGCATAGACTGCATGATACCCTCCAAGATATCACTGGGTTTCTAGAGGTGATATGGTTTCAAAATTTAATTCAACCAGTTCTGAGTCCCCAAGCATAATTGATGAAAGAAGGAAAAAAGTAAGGCATTTCAACCAGATGGAAGAAGGTGATAAGTTCGAATAAATGTATGGCCCTTACATATCCATCTGTATTTCAATAGGAGTTGTAACACTGGAAGTTGAATTATTAAAAAAAATCCAAAATCCCACATAAAGAAACATAAGAACAATGTTTGGGCATGCTTAACTAGCTAATTGTATCAAATACAGGAAAAGTTTACAACCACAAAAGTATAATTCGAGATGAATATCTCTATTCATAACAAAGCACTGGAGTAGATTATTTAGTAGTTTGAGTAGTCTCCATCACTGGAGGATTTTAAGATAAAAATAACAAACCTCTGACTGTAACGATACAGGGACAGTTGATCCAGCCCTCAGAAATTTTTAAGGTTCACTTCCCTCTGATTCACTAAGACACATTGTTTATTAAATACACACTTTTCAGAAAAATGTAAACATATTTAGTGCTGTACCATAATAAGGAGTGTAGCAGTAAAGCTGCATGACGTGTTTTGGGGCACAGTTGCCTTCCGACCTGAGCAGAGAAAAGAACAGCAAAATGGAGTTCTATTTCTCTTACCTATGTCTTCAGTTTTTTATGATCCATCAGCCTGGTCATGACATTGTATGAGCAGAAACAATTTACGTCAAGTGGTTACTGCTCAGTTTTGTGACCCTAATATACCTCAGTATGAAAAGAGATATGCTACTGTATAACCCAAGGAGGACTTCTGCCCATGAAAAAACTTCATAGAAATTAAAAATGGTGAAATGCCACTACTTCAAATATTTTAAGACACTTGGCAAGTGTGTCTTCTAAACCATCATTGAAACTAGTCACTCATTGTTCTCTGTTACTGGATAAGATCTCATAGTTGGCAAAAATTTTTAAATGCAAAATCTGTTTCTTTCTGTTACCATGAGAGAAAAGCTAAAAGCCTTAGGTTCTGTTTGTTGGGGTTTTTTTCTCTTGTTTTTTGGGTTTTTTTTCCCCACAAAACCAGCAAAGTGTTGCTATGTTCTCTTTTAAGTTTAGATGTGAAGATTTTATTTCCAAGTCAAATAAACCTCAATCTAATTACATTTCAGGGTAAGCAGAAGAGAGAAGGGACATTAGAAAAAAGACAAAGTCTTGAATCTCAAAATACCTGTATTAAACTGGCTTCACTCATCCTTAAACACTTATCAAGTCTCTTTCTAACTAAATACATCAAAGAAACTGGAGCACTGCCAAATCTAGATACACTAAAGCAGATATACTTGACTATACTGAGACAAGAGACACAGGATTTTGTGGGATTTTTGAAAGAGATTATATCCATTAATGCCACAGAAGAACATAATGATTTACATTATTAGAGAGCTGTGCCAAATGAATTAGTAATCATTAGATATTTTTTCTAAAGTGCCACAAGAAACTCTTTAGCAGTCACCTTCTAGAAAAGCACAAGTTCAAAATTTGTCACATCCAAAAAATGTCATAGTACAAAATCAAAAAGCACAAGTTATCTGCAATGTAGTTAACCCTGTGCTAACCTATCACACTACAACCTTGAGTTCCGCTTTACTTGATACCTATGATGTCCTGGACACCAAAACCTACAAGTGATGCAACAGCCTGTGTAATGTTTGTTCAACAGAGACAAGAAAAGCAGTGAATCATCCTGAGCATTTGCTGCCATTTTAGGAAATAAAAATAGTTTCTCACTTGACAGAAAACTTGTTAATTTTCCTGTGGTTTGATGTCCTTTTACAGTAGGCTGTTACAAGTTTTGTATTGGATCACTTCTTATCTTTCATGTTGTCACAGGATTATAAGGAAAGAAAAATTCATTAAGGAAATAGAAAGAATGAGAGCAAAGCAATATAAGCGAGTGCTTTCCTGGGAAAGAGGCTGGCCCTGGGAGTGTCAATGGGCCTCACTGTCCCTGCAAAACCCTCCAGTACTCCCCCAGAAGCCTAAAGCCTAGTAGCCCATTTCAGCTCCCCAGCTCCTGGCTGGGATGGTGCGACTGGTCCTGGCTGTCACTCCCTGTTTCACTAAACCTCCTGGGAAACCCCCTGCACTCCAGGACCTCAGAGAATCCCTGTCCCCTGGTAAAGACAACAGAGATCAGAGTCCATTTCCTAAAACAGATTGAGATATCTTTTCCAGTTTCACTTCATTTCAATTTACATTCAGGAAAAAACCATGAGAGACAAAGACTGCATGCTTGACTATGAGCCCCAGCCTCTACCTCACACAAATGCGTTGTTTTCCCCCTTCCTCAGTTTTCTTACCTTCAGTTCTCTGTTGCACAGTGGTTCAGCAACACATCTAAGAATTAAAGATGAGCCTTTTCCTAAAATTTACTGCAGAGGAATCTGTATGTCCTGATTTTCAAACCATTTATTGAAGATAGTCTGCAGAAGAGATGTTTGCTGCTTTGGACCCTTGCTTTCCCCAGGCAATGCATAGTGCACAGAGCACAGGTATGTGCAGAAACAGCTCAGTCTTTCCTCTAAAACCACATTTGCTAACATGACAGTAATATGTCATGCCAAAACAGCACCCAATTCAACGTATTTGGCCTAGCCCAAAAGTCATTGTTTCACAGCAGAGGAGCAAATCACTGGGACCCAGATGTGCAGTTGGGCTCAGTTGTTTTAAGGATGATGCTATAAAACCAAGCAGGATATAATTTTTACCATCCCTCTCTGCTTGTTCTAGATATTGTCTTCATTGTCATTATTCTAAAAGACAATTCCACTTCTGGAGTTACTATGGATCCAACTTTATTCCCAATTTTAAGTGAAGAAACATATCTGAAAGCAGCAATTGAAAGGTACAATCTTCACCTTTCTAATATTTGCATTTATACACAAATACTTAGATGATAGGGTTATTGACTCAGTTTATGGATAAATATTTGGACTTTTATAGGTTCCTTCTCTGAACAAAATATTTATACCTAAAATGCTTTAGCACTGCATTTGTTACTGGTGCAAAGCCCTGAACCTAAATGCCACTACTATTATATTGCACAAATTCAAAAATAGAAAATCTGACTTAAACACGTTGTTAGATATTTCAATTTGATCTTAAATTCAGATTCAACTATTTCTTGGTTAAAAAATAATGGATTTTTAATAGAATTTTAATTTAATTCAATATGATATTATTAAACCTATATAAATTAGAAAATACGACAGTTGAAGACATATGTATAAAATGCCTTGCTGATAATCCTACATCATTATGGTCAAAGTCTTTTTAAGATGGGCCTCATTTCAGTCTTTGTGTTTTGAACATCCTAATGAAAACAAGCTGCCAAGTAACAGGTGTTTTATCTGGATGTATTACCTGTATTAGAAACAATTGTCTAAAAGACCTCACTGAAGCCCACACACCACCCTCCCAGAATAGACCAGTACTGCAAGTTTTACAGTTCCAAAACAGAATTTGATGAGACTATTCCCACTAACTCAGACTGAAGTATCAGGGAAAGTAACACCAAAGCACTAAGGTTTGGATTTAAGGAAAAACAATTTATTTTCAGATAAGAGACCTGCTACTTCTACTTTAGATATTGGTTAACCTGTCTAAAATGAAAGCAGCAGAATGAAATTGAGTATTTTCTAACCTCCTCTAAGTAGAATCAGCTATTTCAGAGCATCTTTAACCAGAATCACCTTTCCTTGTCTGATCAGGTGTTATGAATGAATGATGTAGGTTTAAATCAGCTCTTGCCTTTTGCCCAGGCCTCTGGTAGCAGGCAGTATCTGTACTTACCCTAAGACCCACTCTTACTTGCAAGTTCTTTAATAATGGCTGATTCGGTCTATTATAAATGGAATCATTTATTAAGACACAAAACTAACAGACATAAGACTTAGACTATTATTACACAGGGATAAGACAAAAGGCATACTGGTATTATACACGCAGGGTTAAAGGTACCATTAAATTTACAGCTATCTAAGAAATAGTATAATTTAGGATTCAGTCGTTTCTCACCATCCAATCTTGATGGAGTACACATCAAAAAATCCTCTCTCTCAATTCCCAGGAAGGTAACCTGGAGTTGTGTCCAAGCTCCAAGGAGAAATTTTCTCACACATTCCCAAGGAGTGTGTAAGAGACTTTTGCCTTTGCGTTAATTCGTGTGGACTTTTATAGACATAAGAACCATGTCTTTCGGTCACTGATGTTTATTTTCTTTTATTTCTTTCCACATCTGCTCTCATACCAAGATGTGTACTGGGGCTGGAGTTTTAGACTCCCACATGCCTGGGGGGTGACTCCTTGCTGGGCTCTCTGACCCCTCGCTGCGCTATTAATCTGGCCTGAGTTATCTCTTCCAAATGCCCCAGCCATGAGAGAGAGGGGATGTCCTGCCACATCAGGTTAACCTGCCAAAAAGGAGGGGTGAAAGTCGTCAAGGAACATCACAGACTCCAGATAAAGAACGAAGGTTTTGACAAAACTGTGAACGCCTTCTGTGGAAAAAATTAGACCACTGAAATTGGAAGGCAAAGAAACCATGCAAATGGTTTAAACAAGAATTTAAGACACAGATCAACAGGGATATTTCTGAATGGAAATCACCTGCTGGATGATAAATTATTTTTGAACACCTAACACAAATAAATGGAGTAGATAGGGAACATTTTAAATTGTCTTTGTCAGGAAACCCTGGTTTCTATCTTCCATTGCCCCTTCTACTCAAAGTTTGTCACTGGAAAACTACAACATGGAATGAACTGCAGTCCAGTGCTAAGAACATAAATGTAAGAGCAGAGAAGGAAGCAATTCATCTGAGCAGAGGTCCATGTAACCTGTATCCCACATCTGAAATGGGCCTGTACACAATGTATGCTGAGAGAGCTCAGGAATAGCAAAAGCAGATACTGCTACTTTCTCTCCCTATTTCTGTGGTTCACAGCAGTCTGCCATTTGGGGATTCTTTATCTTTTTTTTTTCTGCTAAAAGCTGCATCTGCATCCTGTTTTATAGCCCTTGATTGATTTTCTTCCATAAATTTGCCTAAGAGTTTTTCAAACCCATTTACAGAGAGAGCCTCCACAGGAGTGCTGGTGATGAGTTCCAGACTTTTCCTGCATGCTGTGTGTAAAAGCTCTTCCTTTCCTTTGATTCATACCTGCAGCCTGACCATTTCATCTGATGCTCCAATGGACTGTTGTGAGAAAAGGGGAATAATTGTACCCTGTTGCATTTCTGCATGCTCCTCTATTAAATTCTCCCTCAGCCGTTTTAAAAACTCTTCATCTCTTGAAACTCTATTCATATTGTACTGGATCTTGCTGGGATGAGTTAATTTTCTTCATAGCAACCCATATGTTTCTGTGTTTCAGATCTGTGACCAAAGAACTGACAGTTGCACTACATGATTGTTCTGGGTTCCTTCCCACTGCAATATTCTTTTCCATTCTATTCCATTCTTAAAAAAATGTTGATAACACAATAATGCTTTAGCCACTGCTGAACATTGTTTGAATGATGCCAAGACTCCATTTCTCACTCTGCTCTCACATGTAGATTAGGGATCGGCAAGAGACTGGGAGAGGATGCTGGCAGAGCAAATGACTCAATATCTCTCTTCTTCTGAGAAAATAGGTATTCCACATCATAAAACATCATGCTCAGCAACAAAACCAGACAAATATTTTCCCAAGTAACTAGTTCTTAGAGACTGGCTGGGCATTGGTTGACTGGTGGTAAGTTAAGTTTGTACTAATTGTTTTTTTCTTTTCTTTTTTTTCCCCCCTCTACACTTTGTATTTAGCTCAATCCTTGAGTTTTCTCACTGTTCCCCTTGAATTCCCCACCCCATTCCATGGGGGTGGAGCAAACAAAGATTCATTGGGGCCTTATCTGCCAGCTGAGGTTAACTCCACAAACATATACAAAGTGCTTCATACTTTCATTCATCCAGAGAACCCCATGTATTTTCTCATTTTCCATCTTCCATTCCTTTATGTTGAGGATGATTTAAGTGAATAGTACATCTCATATTGAAGAAAACCATTTAATCAAAGCAATGGGTTTTCTAAGATCGGAAACATTACCAAATGTTAACCTGACAAATTGCAACCTTGAGAAGAAATGCTATGTGTATGACAAAGAAGCCAAGCAAAAAAAAAAAAATCCACCTGATTTTTAGGATAACACACCTGCCACCATGTGGGAAAGTAGCAGCAGCATTGCACGGTATGTAGTGTGAGGAGTAGAAGGTGGAGGACAAAAGTTTAAAAAACTTCCTAGAAACTAAAGCACAGTCTGTAGAAGAATGGGAATTCTCACAAGAGAACATTCTGAGAATTATCTCATGGAGAGATCATTCAAGCTGCCAGTGCACTGCCTACTTTTCCTGCCTGCTCTTCCTGCCTGCTCCAGTATCCCATGTTCCCCTCCTCCTGCTTTCAGCACCTGATTTCTCAAGGCCCTTTTGTCCAGACAAAAAGTTACCCAAGACAGGATAAACGAAAATGAGAGACTGTGTGTTTCTTTGTATGTGCATATGTGTGTTTCTGCATGTGTGAGAGTGTACATGTGCTGAAGGCTTACAAAATAATAGGGAATTTACTCACTCAAGGTAGCCTACAAAGTAAACTACAACCTAGGCCACAGAGCAAGGCAGTAAAAAGTCTGTCCAATGTGAAGACCTAAATCCTTCTCAACAAACCCGAGTCTCAGTTTAACTAAGCATACGAGCAAGACACCCGGTACCAGGCAGCCATGGCAATGTCCCAAAACCTGTTGAAAGTAATGTCCCTGAAAATCATCTGTCCAGCTACAGCCATCTGCAAGGCAGCTGGAATGGCTTGCAAAACACCAGGAGGCTCAGATTCAAAGTTTCTGATCCTTTGGAGGGAAAGAAAAAGGACAATACCAGCATCCTATGGATGTGCTGAACCATGGAGAAGAATAAAATTTATTTGGAGTGATTTTTTGGGAGTTAAAGAGAGGAAACCTACCTTGTTTTTTCATATAAAAAAAGAATAGTAAGTACCCTTGCTCTGTCAGACAGTCTCACAGTGCTCCACCAAGTGTGTGAGTCAGGATTTTCATTTACTGAATCTATATGAGTCTTTCCCAACATCCTGTGCTTTTCTGTGTGCTCAATAGTCTTATCTTTTAGATATGTTTACTTTCCAGGGTGAAAATCAGACTTTCTGGTCTGTGCTTACCAGGTTCTCCTCTGTGGTTCTCAGACTTTTTTTTGTAATGGGAGTTACTCTTCTAGAACAGTAAAAATTGCACTGCACTGTTTACAACTACAGTTTACAAGGCTTTGCCATATGCTTTGCAGTTTCACATCTGAGTTACTCTGAAAATTTCTTCCAAATGTCACCCAGTTCTGGAGACTTATCTCACTTTTGTTTGGTCTAATTCCTCCCGCATATTTACAACAAATTTCTCTAACTCCTCCCATCCCTCTGCTGCAAAGAATAATGGGGAGGTGAGAATTATCAAAGACTTATACAATAGACTAATAAAAAAATCTGCTGTGTCTTGTTCATCCCTGAGTACCCTGCTACACCCTGGTCACCAAATTTTGTTTGTCTTCCTATACCTGGTGAAGAAGCAAACAACTTCTTACTCACAACTTGAACATTGCAAACCACTCCTCAAATTTTGTTCTAGTCATCAGACTCTGTCTTCAAGTTATCATGTTTTATGGGCTTTCTTTTTCCTCTCATTTATACAATCTTTCCATTTTCTATAAGGCAGATCTTTTCTTATGACAGCCTCCTTAAGTTTTCTGTCATGTCAGGCAGGCCCAGCAAAAACTGGACTTTTTTTCTTTGTTTTACTCTGTACCTTTGATATTACTAATAGCATACATTTATATAGTACTTTTCCTCAGCAGATATCAGAGTGCTCTAGGAAGGATATATCAGCACTAGCTCTGCTTTTGAGAAAGGGAAACATGAGTGGTGAAATAGATGCCCCTAAGCCTTTCAATAGACCACTAGCAAACCAGGGATAAAATCCTCCTCAGTACCAATAGTCCTTGCATTGCATACACCAATAGGATGGAATTCACATGCATGTTTGCACACTTCAGTGGGCATCCATCCAGTCATTTCAGCTTTACCATGCAAGAAGACCTCTACAATCATATATTATTTACTGGACACTAACAGTAATGCAGACAAACAAAAAAAGATATCTAGGACAGATTAACAAAAACAGACTTGACTTTGAAATTTAAAAAATATCTGTATAAAACCAACTTAAAAATGAAGCAGTTTCTCCAAACCTCTTTTGCTACTAAGAAACAATGAACTTCAATGGCTAAGCTTGTGTCTAGTAAAAGTTGCATTTACATTTCTGTACTGTGACAGAATAGTTTTCAGACTGGAAGGGTTTTACACTGGGACATGTTGAACTCAGCTTTGCAGTGTTCCTGGGTCCATAAATAAAACATTTCAATTATTATACAAAGTGCAACCTTTAATTAAAATTAACCATAAGAGGCACCAAGAAGGGGAAAGGATAAAACAGGGATTTGTGCTAAATGACAAGCGTTGAGAGCAGACTGACCAACGTACTCTGAAATGTGTTGGAATTCAATTTTAAAACAGTTCATTGTGCCTCATTCTCTGTTGCATGAAGGCTCCTTCACGCTGCTTGGCTGAAGAAACAGTCATAAGGTAAATAAAAATAAAAGTTATTGGCACTAGGTAATTCTTGTCACTATCACTTAGTCAAAATGGTGCAGGGAATCACTTCAGTGTGAGATCTATTTCTTTGGGACACAATATATGGCATGACTCCCACTTAAACAGGCAGCAGAGAAAAAGGAGGAGTCAAACTAAGAATGAAGAAGAAACTGATGCAGCAGGGGAGAAATTCACATTTAATATTAAATTTTAAAAATTAAAAAAAAAACCAAAAACCAAACAAAAAACCCCCCTACAAATAAAAGTTGGAAACCAAAAGAAACTGAAATACCACAGTAGTTCAAGGAGATGTAGTAAAGATATTCTCATCTTGATTTCAGTGTGTTACTTGATATACCTGTTTAAAATTTTGTGCAATAAACAGTTTTTGTCTTTATTTTCTGAAATTATATTCTGTAGAGTCCCAAGGTTACACATTCAAGCTGAATATCAGAATAAAAAGGAAATTTCTACTAAATTCTTGTTTAAGAAAGAGTGCAGTTAGTGTTCTTTTCTTTTTTTTGGTCCAACCCCAACTAAAGAATTGCAACCATTACAACAGGCCAGGCCTTCTTATTATGCCAGCGACTAATGCAGAAGTTATATTTCTAGGAGACTTTAGCTTGCATGCTTCTGAGACCATCGAGACCATCATTCGTGTATTACAGCTTTATTCTTACTGCTAAAAAATGTGGATGTTCTTAGAATACTCACTGACAAGTAATAAATATTTTGAGCCAAAATTCTTTTGAAGACAGGAGACTCAGATTTGCCATGATTTACCATTATTTACCATCACACCCATAAAAGACTGACTCTGTGAAGTCCCTCAGGTAATCTTAGAGCACCTATAACCAGAGCACCCTCTCCACTTCTACTTACATGCAGCTTTTTCTGCTTGAACTATTCCTAAATAATTCTGAAATAGCGCATACAGTATTCCCACCATGTCACAGACATCCCTATGTTCTTTGTGTGTCTTTTATGACACATTTTTAAACTACAGTATAGGAGAGGAAAGCTGTGTTTTGATAGCCATTAACACCATAATCTCTGTAAGATGTACAAAGATGAAAACTAAATGTTATTCTTGCTGCATCAGTCATGTTGTCATAAACCAGAGCTGTGATAACAAGTTTTACTGTTAGCTTAGCAGTTTTACACTGCTAAGAGTATGCATACTCATCATTTTTACTTCTTCCTAAAACCATTTTTCTTTCCATGAGGCCATTTACAATTGCCCTTTTAAATTCCATTGCTTCTGTGAACTCCTGCTCCTGAGAAACATAAACACGTAGCTCATTGCAACAAGAAGTGATGAATTGCAGCATGATTTTTAAAGTTTTGTATTTTAAAAAAATGCTTGGCATAAATCCTGTCTTGGAGTTTAAATCCAATGCAGACTATGTGTTATTGACTTTGAGACTTCATAGCAATGAAAACGCTTGACTGATACATCACAAGAATTATTCCTTTCTGTTGGCGTTCACGGCAGCTGTGCTGAGAGGAAACACCATGGCTGATGGGGCCCATGAGAGAAAGCTGTTACATTGTTCTGTATTCATTACTGAGCCTAATTACTCTCAGATTACAATGCAAAATGCATCTGCTTTGAATGACATTCTAGTAATAGACATGCAGAGTGAACCAAATAACTCTTCCTGATGTCATATAAGTGATTTCTCCTTTAAGAGGGTGAATGGCACCGATATGCAGATATATTTTATTCACAACAATTTAACAATTTAATCCTAATTATTCACAGCAGTTGGATGGGCTTTTTTCGTGTACCCAATAAAACCTCCACATTGTAAGTGACATCTATCATACTGTATCCAGGAGCACATCCATGTTGTCTGGTCCAGGCACTCTCACAACAGCAATGTGCTTGCAACCCAGTCTGAAGGACCGGTGGTGGTCCAGACTTTCATTCCATCTCTGCAGCTCCTGGTTTCCATACCAATAAAATTCAAGCATGTAGGCTAGATGGGAGCAGTAGAGCCCTTCAATGAATTGCCAGATCAGGGCAATGGAGATTGCATTTCTTGCACCTGCCTGTATAAGTTTTGCAAGTGCAGTGGATTCATTTGGAGGATACAATAACTTAAAAGAGAAATTTAACTAATTGCTGCTTACCAAGCTTGCTTCTGTTCTTGGGTTTGGGTACTTGGTTGGGGGTTTGGAGGTTTTTCCATTTTTTTTCTTTTTATTGTTTCAGTTTGCCTAAAATAACAATAAATTTCAAATTTCAATTTTAGATTAGAGGGATTTAGAATGTTTTCTAGAACACTCAAGGGACAGTTATTCTACTACTACATCAGCTAAGAGAAAAAATAGAGGCAATGTTTTTAGAAGGCATTTCTTTGTCCTTTTTTTGTTCTTTTTTTTTTCTTAATATAAAAATATTATGTCCCAAAGAAAGAACAAGAGCAAGCAGCATCAGTGTCCATATAAGAAATTGGTATGGGTCCTGTAACTTGATAAAAGCAGTCTACTAGAAATATTTTCAGTGGATTAGAAAGTTGTATGTTACAATTTAACTTGCATTGAATTTGTACTAATGAATTATAAACCACTAAAAATAATAGTGTAAACAACTTTAATGAAAATCCTGATTTCAGAAGTTTAGTGACATATGATGCAGTACCACTTTAATAAGTCCTCTACATTTGCATAGCTCTTCAATATTTTATTTTTTTAAAAATTAAACATGCTCTAAAAACTTAGCCATTCTTACTACTAATATATTGTGTTCTCTTTTTTTTTCAGAAATAACTCTGCTTTAGATTAAAATTACATAGGTAATTTCACCACAACTACACTATAAATTGCATCACTTCATACTTCTCACAGGACCTCTTTCCACTGAAAATATTATCTATTGCTCCTTACCTTCGATAAAATCTAGTGCAGACTTTCAATGATTGACTGAAAGTGGAGCTTGAGAAAGACTATTTTTGGGGGGTAACCGTAGAACCTCTGTTCAGCACAGGTGATTTGCCTTTTCTTTCTGTTCCTGGCATTCAATCACTTCCACTTCCCTCTGCAATTCTGGATTCCAAAGATAAGGGAATTAGTCCTTTCTAATTGCATCAATGAGCATGAGAGTAGTAAAAGAGGAGAGGCAGAAAATTGCTTGTAAGACTTAAAAAGAGTAGGTAATGTTAAAATGTGTGAATGCAAAAATGGTCAATATAAGACCAAGCCACCTCTATAGCACACATTCCTTTCAAAGGCAAATACAAGAGGTGAATCTGTTGTCATGCCTTGGAAGTAACGTGGAAACACCTGAACATAAACAATGTTACAATTTGCCAAAATTAAAACTAGATTTAGAAGAGAAAACGTGAGACCAAATGCTTTTCCAGTTCAATATTTATGGTCATTTAATTTGTCTGGAAATGCTGAAAAGTTTACCCATATATAGAAACAGGTGTTTCTGCAGAAGACAGAGCACTGAAAAAACACAGATAAATAACAGTTTCAGGCATTCACAGATTTTAATATTATATTTTACAGTTCTCCCAGAAAGGAAAAAAAGAGAAGGTGGACATCTGAAATGCAATTTTCATCATTATTGCTTGGCAGCAGAAAGTAGACAGAAAGGGATCTGACTGGCAATAAAACCTCCTCAAGCAGTGCAGTGTGTGGGGAGAACTGTGTGGGACTTAAGGGGTTTCACAACAGAGAGGACTGTAGAAGGTAGTCTGTGATAAAACAATCCTAGTGGAACCCCCTTCTAAATGTGCACGACCTCTGACAGTGCAGCAAGAATACTAAATCTAGAGGTGAAGATGGCATTGGAGCTGAACAGGGTCATAGAGGATTAGAATGTTTTAGAGAATCTTTCGCATGAGAAACAAAACAGTGGCTTTCTTATATATAATTTATCATTCCACCTAGTTATTTATACCTATCATAGATATCTGGTAAGCAAAACATTCTGGATTGATTGTTGACTATGAAGCATGATTGCCTAGTGCAATGTCACTTCATTGTTCCCCTGATTAAGAGTACTTTTTTGTTGAATATTTTTGAAGAACCCCCAAATCAATGCAACTGAAAGAAAACCAACAAAAATACTTTTAGAGTGTTAGAGCTCTAAAAAACTCAAATGAATCAGGAGAATGCACTTATTTATGTCACTAAAATTTTTTCAGTTAATTTTCAGGAATATAATTCAAGAAATTCTATGTATTAAAAGTACATAAAAGAAGAAAAACAAACAAAAACCTAAACAAACAAACAAAAAAAACTACCCAGCAGGGTTTGGAAGTGTGAGAGAATCTATTTTTTTCCACACTTGCTCTTATTCTCCTACTAGACTATCCCTCAATTCATTCATAAAAATTAAAGGTGGAATGGTGATGTGTCAGGTTTGGCAGATATATGAGTGGATACAGGCATATACAAAATACAGTAACAACATGCTAATGGGGAGGATAGCTGGTAATGAAGAATCATTGTGGCATTTTAATGTGCTTCATATCACTGCTCCTATTGACTTGAAAGTAAACAGTGTCTTCATGAAGCATAACCCAACCTGAGGTCTTGTTAGAGTCACATGTTTACCACTGTATGGAAAAAACTGTTGTTAATACAGATTCAGACTTACCAGTAAATTTGCAGTAGCCAAAGAGTATTTGCATTTAGGGAGCAAAGTTTCTTGGTGACAGACCAGAAACATCAGTTTTATCACTACAAACAGGTCTTGAAAGTATTGCTATCTCTCCTCAGATCCTAGTGCTTGCTGTAGTTTAAATTTCCTTCTGGGCTCCTCATAGATTGGACTCCAAGTCTGTATCTTCATTAGACACTCATTAAATTTGCAAATGACAGAAGAGAGTCAGCAGGCCAAAAGAAAAAAAAAAATTCAAGTGTACTACACTTTTCGCTAGTTACAGAATAGGGCCAAAGCTTGGTCATAATGACTTATACTTGTGTCTCAGCCATTGATAGATAGAAAAAATAATACTGATTTTGAAGTATGGGATGAAATAATAAGGTTTTCTTTTCTTGGCTTGCCTGAGTTTAGTAATCAGCTTGTTACAGTTAGCAGTTATGCCTAATCATATATTTAGCTAAATTAGGAAAAAAAATGGCAATTGGACATTCTACATGCATCCAGCTATCCAGTAGGAATTATTATTAGAAAAGCACATACTGAATTATACTTGGATTAGCCTGAATTGCCTGCAGTAAAGGACCGTGAGAGAAAAGCACCCCACAATTCTTACATTACCCAGGAGAAAGAAGACACATACTGGAGGCAATTGCTGATTGACAGGTTGATTTCTTGGGAAATTTGGGGGGTTTTTCCCCTGAAATCCAATGCAGGTATTTCCCCAGAGGAGAAATCAAATCCATTAGTGAGCCATATGTGAACATAAATTCAGCAGAAGTCTCTTAAGGATCCATGATCATATCATATCAACAGAGAGAAAATGTTTAATCCTTCTTTTGATATCTGCTCAAAAAGACTTCACTGATTGATTCAAGGCTGCTGTCCTTTACTCCCCATGACATGGCAATTGCTTAAATATGGTTATATTTGAATTAAGTCACATTGCCCACAGCTTGTCTCTTTTCCTGTGATGCTAGGCTAGACCTGATCTCAGCCCGAGGTGTGAGCTGTAGATAAAAACCTTACTGAAGAGCACAGTTTTCACACAAGTAGAAAGGTCAAGCTTGACAGTGGAAGGCAGCTTCAGGGAGAAACTTGGCCATTGAGATTTCAGCCCTGCAGCTGCCACCCAAAACTGAAGCCTCTCTACTACAACGTAAGGAGAATATATTCAATACCCATATAGTGCCCTGTCAGGCAGGTGCCTTGGTTTAGGTTTTGGGGTGACCAAGCTATTGAATATTGGGAATGAGGGGTTCATCCCTAAGTCTGTTTCTCACTGTGTCTCAGTGTCACTATGGGAGTAAAAGGATTGCCTTAGGTGTCAAAATCATGGGTTTGAGTACAAAGAGGAAAACCTACTTTTTCTTAAATCACTCCTGTGGTTAGTAAGGACCTTTTGTATAATGAATTTCTTGTCATAAGTGTAATTTGTCAGCAAAGTAGCCTGTGATGGGACCTGATTTTACAGCTTTCCTGGAGTGAAAGAAAGATTGCATTCACTGCTAAAATTTAGAAAAATCCCTAAACTTTATTGCCATCATAGAAAATCACTGAATTTAATATTTATTTGGAAACTTTTCTGGCCAAATTTGCACAGTCACATTTTTATTTTCCTCTAGGAAATAAAACCTTTTTTCCTTTGCCTCTAGGACAATGCAGTATTTAAAATCAACAAAGTTTTCAATACTGCCACATAAAAGCAAGCTTGATGAAATATTTAATATTTCTAGGCTCTAAAAAAAATTTTTTTTTGATATTCATGTAACTTTTCCAGTATTTTCATGAAATCAAAATTAAAAAGACACTGGGAAACTTTACTGTCTCCTCTAAAATCTAGTTGATATAATTCTTTTGGAGATACCAAAAAATCTTACTAAAAGTTGCAAAGCATGAGCATAAACTGTCCAAGCTTCCAGGTATTGAGAAAAATAAACACTTAAAAACCAATCTACTGTTTCAGCTGTTGGTAGCTTTTACTAAAAAAAGCTATTCCACATCTAAGTGTAATTGGTATTCAAACAGATCACGTTCAGAAGTGACCCTGTTTGGCTCTGTACACAACAGCAATGAGCTACTCCTGCCATGGGAAGGAACTGCTGTGACTCCTTGGTACCTTGCAAAGAGGTTTGGTGTCCTAAGAAGAACATAGGAAGGTGGCCAGGAGATAGACCAAAACTGTGGTCTGGAAACCAGTCCCAGCCACTAAGCTGTGGCCAGGGTTTAACACAACGAAAGAGCAGACTGATGTTCTCTGTAGGATGCTGCATAGAGCATAATCAGGTGTTACCATGGCTGGTTCAAAACCCCAGTGTGGTTCCAGTTGATAGTGCTGTATAAATCTGCAGGAGCTGTGCTGATGCCCAGCTCAGGATCAGTGTTGGCTTGCTGCATTCTGCACTCTGGGGCCACACACAGCACAGAAGCTGACAGTAGGACCAGGTCATTTTCATCTCATTGACTATTTTTTTCAAATAATGTCCTGACCCTCTAAAAACTGTCATTAATTCCTGTAAAACACTGAAGCATTTTGAATACATGAGTAGAAAATGTATATGTAGGAAAAATACCAACAAATGTAATGTTATTCAGCATAAGGGAAAGAAACTGTTCATTTATCACAATGGCTTGCCTTAGGAACATTAACAAACCTCATTCCTCTTCTTTGTCAATGGAAACTTTGACTCAGTTTTGTCTCTAACTTTGAGAACCTAAAAACAACTTTACAACAGCTGTGACTGAGCTCATAGAATGCTACTTTTGATTTTCCTTCATTAGAGATTTAGGGCTGATCTAGACATATGCTGAAAATTAAATTTATGAAAGCTGCTTCAAAAGTGCTTTACCTTCCACAGGATCACCCCTTCCATGCCCAAACATTGAAAAGAAAGCCCTCCTCCTAGAAGTCTCCTTCAGACCATTTTTCTAATTTGTTTTTCCTCCATTAGCAATGAGCTCATTTCCTATCTATGGAAAGCTTTGAACCTGGTGCATCAACCTTGTTACAGGACCAGCTGCAGTTTTCCCACCAGCACAGCAAAGAGGTGTTGTGTTACTGGGAGCCACAGGTGCAGCCCAGAAGACAGACTGTGTACCAGAGCTCTGCTCCCTGTCTTCTGTGCAAAAGCAGTGCAAAGGCTAGGGAGGGGGGAGATCAAGCCAGGCTACTCAGTCCCTTATTCAGTTCTATATTTATACAGATCTCATACCAGTAATTTATATGATAAAATGTTTATGCTTCAGTATTTATGTGTGTTATGTCAGCTAAGTTAAGGGGTCCAACAGTTCTAGCATAAAATAAGCACAACACAGCATAATGAAATAAGGTCCTGTTTTAAAGTGTCTGATGTCAGCTTGATGTGATAGCTTTCATAATTAATTACTTAATCTTTTGATGTATGAGAGTTCTGACCTTTGACTTGAGTGTACACCTTACTTCTGTATCTTTTGAAAGCCACTATACCTTTATACCACATAAAACATTCAAAATGACACAGAAGAGCTTAAAGAAAAATATTTTCAAAATATAAGGTCTAAAGACAAACATGATTGTAGTCTTAAATGCTAAAAAAAGTATAATGGATATAAGCATTCTATTTTATTCTAGTGAAATAGTTGTGTCTAACGCACCTGCACAGGGCTGACACACGATTTCATATTTGCTCTTTGCCAGATGAAGAACTGGATGCCTGACTATTCCTAAGAGGACAGAAGAAGCTACATCTAAAAATCTTTGCTACATTTAAATTAAATTTACTTTCTGTTCCAAATTTGTATTCCAGAGGCAGCAGCTAGCAAAAACAAACTAAAATAACAACAGCTAAACAAAGAAACCAATTCTCCCAGGAAGATGAAAAAAAATTATTTAAAAAAATTAAATACCAAAACCAAAAAATAAACAAAAAAATACTCCAAAACCAGAAACAAATTTGTACGTATCTTAATTTTAAGACTGGAATAAGAACCAGCTCATCCTACTGCTCTCAGGGTAGTATGAAACACACTGAAGGACTTGCCCGGAATTTCTTGAGTTTCTGGAGAGGACTGCTGTGATTGCTGAGCCATTCACAGGAGATATATTATAGAATCCCACTTAATTCCAATTTTTTAGCACTTTTAAATTTTTAAAATAACAGACAATGCAGTAGAAAATATGAATACTAAGATGCTGTACAGAATATTTGTATGAATATTATTTTGAGCTAGAACAACTGCTTTTGAGTATAAAAGTATTTATACACAATACGCAGCTCCCCCACAAGCCACCTCTTGGCTGAGGAAGCCCAGCTTTCTCAGCCTCTCCTTACATAAGACATCCTCCAATTCCTTAATTATCTTTATGGCCCATCACTGGACTCAGTCCAGTAAGTCTACATCTTACTTGTAGTGAGGAGCCCAGAGCTTGACCCAGCACACCAGATGTGTCTCACCAGAGCTGAATAGAGTAGGTGGATCACCAACTGCAAATAATGCTCATTGTAAAGCATCCCAGGAGGATGCTGACAGTCAGTATCTAAATACTATTTTTATTTTCCAAAGTAGTATTTTTATTAATGGCATATTGCCATCTTTTAATTTTCTGTTATATTTAAAAGTTAATTGGCATAAAAGGGAAAGAAAAATCGTAGAAGAAGACCACAGCATTATTAGCAAGGAATTAGCATAATCAAAAAACAAAAATTATATTTGGTCTTGATTGTATAAATCCTAGCTTGAGATCTCTATCCACTCCATCTTTTATCTGCATAGTATAAATTTATATTCCAGTCATGTAGTCATGACATCATTTTTGGAAGAGGAGAGACTTCTTTAACTTTTTAATTGTCTTTTTGTTTTAAGATAATGTGAAGCATGTAAGGAAAATGTCTCTCTTCCTCATTTTTTGAAAAACATTAAATATTGCATAACCCATTGTAACAATGTACTCATACATTTACAGCTGTATTTGGTTTATTACAAATGTTTTTTAAGACATGGAACATGTTTCTTCTTAATTTTAAGAGGTCAGCTAACTGCAGCAGTTATATCAAAGCATTAAGAATATTTATTTTAGTATAGGATTTGGGGTGCATTTTTTTCTACATATTTTGCTGTTGTTTGTTTTTTTCCTTAATGGCTATTCATCATTAATTTTGTTTTGCTTGTAGGTAATTGTACCCATCTGTATCATCCGATAAGAGAAATAAATGGAAAGCAAGACCGGAACAGAAGGGAGGATATACAAGGCAACCCACAAGAAGGTCCCATACAAACTTTCTCACTTGTCAGCAGCAGGGGGATAGAAGTCAGCTGGACTGTAAGGCATCATGGTAACTGACTCTGTAATGACCTTTTCCATTGATCAGACTGCTCTCCTTCTCCACAGCGCCAAAGGAACTACTGCTGCTCCCTGGACAGTACTGAGAATCACCCAGGTCACTTTTTCTGTGCATTTTTATTTGCTTCTTCTTTCTTCTCTTGGGGATGACTGGGATAAGAACAAGTACTGTTTTGACACTTCCACAACCTCATACACACAGTCAGGTCTAACAAGAGGTGGGCCAAGGCACTCAAGCTAGGAGCTAATGGAAATGTTTCACTCTCACAGTTTGCAGCTGGTGGACAGTGGGAAAAAAAAAAAAAAAAAAAGAAAAGGAAAAAGGAAAATAATAAACATGATTGAAAGATTCGAGATATTCCTAGTGGATGTGTCTACAAAAAAAGGGAGACCTAGTATCTTTACACATTTATGTCCTCCTATACTGCCTCTACTCCCCTCATCTGTTTGTGAGGATCAAAACCTTAGAGAGGAATTAGAAAAACTAACCCATATCAGAGAGCCTGAATAAAACAGACTGAACCATATGTGACAGAACAAACAGCCCAACTCCACCTTTTGTTTTACTGTAAACCATGTATGCTACCACCACCAAAAATAAGTTACACTAATTTCTGCCTTACACCACAAGATTCTGCAGTACAATGTCTTCTCTTTGGTTCTGTCCCCTTACTTCTTTTTCTAGAGGGTTCTTATTCACAGTCAATTAATACTGAATACAAGAATTAACTTAATAGCAGGTTAATTTGTAAAGTTCTTTGAAACTCGGTGTAAAGCATTTAATAAGGCTATTGGGTTTTTCTCATTTACAAAAAAAAAAAAAAAAAAAAAACATATTTCAGAATTGGGCTTTACAGAATTACTCTTTGTGGTGGTTACACCACAACATTGCTTTTACTGCTGTGACAAGAACAATTCTTTCTTCTTTCTTCTTTAGTCTCCTTTCAATTGTTTTTCTGGAAATTATACATCTTGAAGATATTTATGAGCTATTGCAGAAGAAGAAGAGAACAAAACATAATAAAACCTTTCCCAAGATTGTATCAATGATTCCATTATTATTCTGTTTCTTCCTCAGAAGAAGTAAATAATTCATTTAACGTTGATCCTACACACAAATGGCTTTTCTTATAAAACCCATGCTCTGGCTTTAGCCTCTTGGCATTCAGTGATACAAGTCAGATTGCAGCTGCATGTGCACATTTTTGTTGAAAACCCTTCTCTGGACTTCCCTCTACGAACTCTATAGATCTCTATAGAACCTTCTATAGAGTGTTCTGTGTTCCTTGCAGCAGTACTGTTTCCACATCAGCTCTGAGTCCCTTAGATATATTTTTAGCTTGGCAATCTCACAGGGTTTCCCAACTAAAACATAGTCTAGATTCAGAAAATTACTGAAATATAAATTTAATTATACATTTAAAAGCTGATTTAAAAGCTGATTAGACTTGGATTTTGTGATAATAAGCATTAGTGCTTAATGCTTCCTGATTATCACTTTAACAAGTGATCATACATTTATCTTTTTATTATCAATTTAAAATAACTTTCCAACTTCTGCTTAAGCTGCAGGCTCTAAGAAAAGTTTATGCTTTCTTTCTCAGGAGGTGCAAACACAGACAGTGAGCTGGTCAGTCTGCAAAGGTGGAGCAACAGGCAACTCTGACAGAGAAAAAAGGAGTGAATGGCTGAGGAGAGGGCAAGAAACCCTCTTAGTTTTGTTTTGCCTTCTGTGTGCATGTGTGCATGCAAGCCAGGTGCATTTGTCTGGTTGGAAGCGGTCCACTTGCACAGTCATGTAGCTCCCAGCACTCAGTTCTGCCTTGAATTTTTCTACCGTCACATTTTTTGCCGGTGAATATTGAAACTATCCAGGGAACCCTAAATCTGATCCTCTTGAGACACGAGGAGGGTGATGAGGTTATGATATATTTTAGCTAACTAGCAATATCAGTGGGAAGATCTGGTGAGCACATGGAAATTCTGCCCAGAGCATCCCTGAATAATGATCACTCTTTAAAAATAAATTTTGTGGGTGACGGTGGAGAATTAATCTGATGGAACCTGAAAAACATAGAACTGGGAAACCTGTTTTATTTTAAAGTAATTTCTTTTTCTTTGTGTTTCCATTACAGCAGAACCTGTAGAGTCCTTATGTAGAATTTTGATCTGCCAGACTATGGAAGGAAGCAAAGCAAAGACAATCTGTGGGTGGAATTGTGGCATTAAGGGTGGACATCCCAGGATGCACCTCTAAAAGCTTAGACTGAATTTTCTCACCTTTTCAGATGAAAAGATTTACTTGCAATCTCCAAAGGCTTAGGAAAGGATAGCTCTTGCTTTTTCAAAGCATAGATACTGGGAAATTTTAGCTGGACAATCTTAACGAGATTGTTCAACAGGACAAACTCAAAAATCTAGCAGAAAGTACTCAAGGAAGATAATAGCAACAACTCAACAAAATGATCATTCCCAGTGGCAAAAAATCTGTCAGGCAGAAAATATATTAAGGGCACAGAAAGATCAGAGGCATACTGTAAATTCATAAGGAAGTGCTGTTTTACAGACAGGTGTCTTCAGGATGTGTCCTAGGAGGTCCTACACAGAGCAAGACAGGTAGCTATCTTTGCCCAGTTTACTGGTAGTAAGAAGTCCCTGAAGGATTCAAGCTCATTTTGGATATCTTAAGAATGATGCTGGCAAACTGCAGATTCCAGCAGGGAAAATGGGAGAAAATGTGGACATGCAAAGGGTTTTAGAAAGCATGAATTAGGAGAAAATTAGGAGATGTGTTCAGTCCAAAAGAAAATAATTGTCTGGCTAGTAGAAAACATTATTTTAAAAGCAGTTAGAGAAAAGGAAGATGGTTTGCTCTCCATACACATCAGGGAAAGACAAGTAGAAATCAGCAAAGACTTTAGGTTTGGAGCAGTAAAAAAATTCTAATGAAGAGTAATGAGGCACTTCGCCAGGCTACCCAAGGATGTGATGAACTATTCCTCACTGTTTTTCAGAACAGATTAGATAAGCATATGGTAGTTTTACATGATCCAGCTTCAGTGCAATAGATGGAACGAAATGTGTTGAACTCTGGAGATTCCTTCTGACAACCTATGTCCACGATCCTTTCCTCTTTTCTTGTTACCCTGAAATGTACTTTCAAAACATCACAGTGATTTCACTTTTTTGTAGAAGGATTATTGTCAGTAATAGTCAGTGTACAATGCCAAGTTAATTTTGAAAATAACACAAAATAAGTATGCTTCTCTGTAATATCCTAATGATTCCTTCATTTGAAGCATAGGAAAGGAAAGAAAATTTTCAATGCCATACATTCACCCAAGGCATATCTCCATTGCAATGCACTTTTTCTCTTAACCGCAAAATAAAGGGTTTTAATCAAATATTCTTAAAAGGAGATCTGATGAGTAAACCGAACATATTTAAATATAGCAGAAGCAGACATGATTAAGTGAATAAAGAATTAAGGTTAAAAGTGGCTACAATAAAAGGTTGAGTAAAACTTAGTTTTAGCATGTGCTTCATATAATACTGCATAAGGTACTCTTTTGTTTCATTGCCTCTTTTTTGGGACTTTAATTTTCAGTTAGTCACTGGCTTACATCTTATCTCATACTGTAATGGCTGAAATTAATGGGATAAAAGTACTCCATTCAAAGACAAATTATCATTTCACTGATCTACTTCACTGAGTACAAATTCCCTCTGCTCCCAATAAAAGCTCTAGAGCAGTAGAAAAATGCTAGTTAACTAAAATTGTGTTTCTTTTCTTAGACCATAAAATTTTCATTTATTCTGTCAGTAATACTCTTGTGTAAATACAGTAATTTTGAAGCCTTTCAGTATAGTGTGATACATATTTTGGCATTGTTGCATGTCTGGATTTCTTCCATGGTACTTCAATTTTGTGGTTCAGTGAGCAAAAGTAAGAGTTCTCCTGAAGGGCTTGTTCTTAAAACAGTCAGGGGTGTGTTGCCTGTGGAAACAGTCCATCTTTCCCCTTGACGAGAGTGTCCATCCACTGTTTTTATGAACTGCATCTTTGTTTAAATTTGCATCAGTTCTTAGCAGCAACTTCTTTCAGGACAATGAAAAGCTGAAATAGCTAAACAAGAAAAAGTATTTTCAGAATATGATAAAAATATGTAATATCTGTTGGAACACAAAGGGGTTTAACATTTGGACAGGAAGTTTGAACTAAAAAAAACCCTTAGAAACTTCTTCAGGTATTTGAGACTGCAGCTCCTCTAAAATGACAGATAATCTTTGTGTGTGGCTTAAGCTTGAAGATAAAGATCAAGATCTCCTTTGAAGGAACAGAGTATAGATTAGCTATAATTTCCCAAATACAGGAATTACAATTCCTTCTACTGCTAGGGGGAAAAAATGTTCCCTGTTGTGATTAGAAGAGATGAGATCTTTGATAATGTTAATCCTTCATATCAATCCATAAAATGAGAATTACCTGATAAAGGTTTTACCATGCTCTGGAGAGAACTTAAAGCTATGCACACTCCTCATGTAACACAGAATCAGAGCTAAGCAAAGCTGTAGCTAGAGCAAAGGAGGATGTAGCAATGGCCAAGGCTGGTAGAGCAAAAACAGGTATCAAGCCTTCACATTTTCTATGCAACTCATCTGAACCACGGTGCATTGGAAAGTCACCGAGTGATTTGCTAAAGGCAAAGACAATTTGAGCCCAGAGAGAAAAACATGATATTTTGCTGTCACTCTTGGCAGCCCTGGAAATTTAGCCACTTATCGTAAACAAAAGCTCAGGTTGGGGAATTCTGTGGGAACAAGGGAACCCAAGATCCTGACAGAGACATTGTCTCAGCTGTTGAAGGCCAAGCAGCAAGAGAAAATATCCACTGGACCAAGTCCCTTTGAAATTAAGTTCTTTCATTTCGATCCTACAAGTGGCATAGGATGAGTCTGCAATTAACTTGAATTAATACAGGACTCCTAAAACTATAAACACAATAACAATGTTTTTTGACAATCAGATAGAGAAAGTAGAAACTTTTGCTGAATCCTTGAGGAAGTTTTAAATACATAGAACTGTTAATGCTGTGACAGGTAATAAAGGCATATTTCTGTACACGCAAGCTTGGAGAAATCCAATCTTCTCTGTATAATGACCTCCTACCTCCCTGGTCTAGGTGAAAGTGGATCAGAATAGATGGAACACTTGCCAAGGAAAGGCCTTCAGGCTGTTCCGCACTGAAACAGCATTTCCAAAAAATAATGCAAATGGATAATATAAACTGTATTTCCAAAAATAACATAAATTCAGTCTTTATAAACTATTAATCAAGTCTGATTTAATGGGATCATTATATCTGGCATTCTGCATGTGCTAATAGCATCTAATGCACAGATGCTTTTTTTGACTGTTGAATGAATAATGATCTGGGATTCAGGTTTCCTTAATGGTGTCTTAATATCAACCACTTTGCTAGAGCTGCAAATAAAAATACGTGACATTTATTTTAAATTTGCAGTATGGAAAATATGTACATTTGTAATCAAGGTAAGATTTGACAATGTAGGCTTAATGACTTTTACTGAAGAGGGAGTGATTATGAAGAGCACTGCTTCCAGCATGTATATGGAGTGCTGCCACACTGAAAAGTGATGACAGAATAAGCAAAATGTTGATAAGATTCTATGAATTTACACAGCAAAATGAACTGCTTCTTTCTGAAAGAAACTGCTCCTTAGAAACCAAGCAGAAAAGGCATGAAAGCAATGACAGAATCAGAATTTCACATGTTTTCTGCCATGCAGCACACTATGTAGAGGAAAAACAAAACAAAACGGAAAAAAAAAAAAATCAGAGGGCTGCAACATATTAATAACTTCTATTGATTGTTCAAGTTAGAATTATTAAGTCTGTTAACCAAAATTTGTATCTGTGAACTGTGTCTGTCATCTGTGTAATACATAACTTTTACAGTCTTATTAGTTTTTCTGCCGCAGAGAAAAAGATGTAAACAAATCCCACCAAAATCACAAGTAAAAAAGAATACAGATCTTTTCTGTATTGTCATCAGAAATCTGATTTCAGCATGCACAGGCATATAAAAGAGCATGAATATAGCTAGGCAAGTATGAACGAGCCACCTGTGAATGAGACAAGACAGTTCAGCTTGTATGTGCCTAAACCCAAAGCTTAGTCCTCAAGGATTCATTACTATCAGAAGTTCCTAAGTAAAAGATAATACAGGGTGTGATCACTTACAGTGTAAGCACAAATTGTGTTATTCACACAAGCATTGATACAATCTTGGCAAATGTTCCTAAGTTCCTCAGTTACACCGATTTTATGCAGATGCATGTATCATAATGAGATAGAGTGAGCCTGTATTTGTGGGCAGACATTGTCAAGATCAGTCTCAATGGTGAAACTCAAGCACTCAGCTGCTCTGCCTATGCTTGTTTTGTGTTAGCAACTCATTATGAAGAAGGAGGGAAATTTAACCTCCTTTAAAAATAATTTTAGAGAAAACTTAATTCTGAATATACTCTCATACTCACTAGTGAGGGTGTCCACACTATGATATGACAGAGTCATGAGAGAGTAGGTGACAAGGCCATTCCACTCGGCTTCAAAAACTGCTCCATACAAGAATTTAAGCTGTCAGAACTGGGATGGGACTTGATATAAAATCTATGTTTAAGTTACAGATTGGTTTAGCTTTACCACAAGTAAATGCAAGACCTTGGTTATGTTGCTACTAGTAATACTAGAGATATAATCAGAATAAAAGGAATAATTTAAAAATCCTTCATTTTGTTACTTATATAAATAGTTGTGACTGTATATCCAAGTAAAAGATCAAGTATGAAGTATGAGCACTGACAGCTGTATTTTTGAAAACAAAGCATGAATAAAACTGAAAATAGCAAATTTAGATTGTGAAAGCAGAAAGGAGTCAGTTTTGGAAGGTTAAAGTGGCAGTCTAAAAGCAAACTTTTTGAAAAGTTAAGAAATGTTCTTATCTTGGGGCTTGATTTCACACACATATACACATACTCATCTCAAGAAAATATGTCTTAATGTTAATTAATTTTATCAGACTGAAAGATTGTTCAGTCTGGGTTCTGTTAAATTTATGGATCATTAGTCTCTCATCTTTTCATTATGGTCTCCTGAGAGGAACCATCATAAAGTTAAATGAACAGAGTAGGAAATTATTACAAGCCTCCTTTTCCTTTCACCCCACCTCCCTCACTGGAGGAGACAGGGTATCAGTGCATTTATTCTATACAACAAATGATAAATATCTTATATGATTTAAAGTCTCCAAGGATCTGATTTTTTGTCATTTTATAAGTGCTGTAATTAATGAGAAAGATGTAATATATGGATTTTCCCAATCCAATAAATGAAAGTTAACAACCCTACAGACCAATGTCACAGCTAAATCTTTAGATTTCTGCACATAACCAAAATTTTTTGTGCCTAAAATATATGTTTCACTCTTTAGCCCTAAGTTTATTTTTATGACTAACTGAAAGACTATTCACTACTTCAGAGAAGTGCACAAGTATACCAGTAACAAAGTAACCACAAAACTTGTTTCTTGTAAATCATACTGCCAGGAAATAAACTCTAAGAAACGGTGATCGTTCATAGACTAAAATAAGCCCACAGCACTTCTTGTAAATGTTATAATACACAAATTGTATTTGCTCTAGGAAAAGAAGTAGCTTTCTAAAATTCAGAGCTCAATTGTCTTCAGAATCTCATTTTCACTTACTAGAATTTTCAGCTGTATTCATCAGAAATGTTTCAGGGTTTTCTTTGTTTTCTTGTTTTATTTATTGTTACCACTTTTGTTTGTCTTGCCTGCTTTAAAATATATTAAAAATATCTAAAAATAGGTCAAAGAAGCATTTCACACACAAGAAGTTCAGCAGCCTGAATGTTTGTGCCTCTGCATTTTATCTCCTGCAAACAGTTGCCTCCTTGACAAGAGGCATAATTCACTAAAATAAAAGGATACAAAGTGCAACTGCTAGGAACATGGAGAAGAAAGCAATTAAGTGTTCACAAATGTAATTTGAAAGGTCCATGGCTCACAAAGGTGATTTATAGATAATACTGAACCAAACAGACACTCTTGACTGTTGGATAAAAGTAATGGTATTTTCTAGTCATAATTTTTTTCTGCTTACCAGATGGGATGGGAGAAAATTCAATTTCACTCATTGTCCCAGAGATTTTAACACTGAGATCAGCAAGAGTCATGCAGTACCTGATAAGCTGGCCAGTCCTTTTCATGATCATTTGGTGCAGCTTGTGGCAAGATACTGTAATCAGAAGTCATTGCTAAAACAAAACTCGGCAGTCAGTGTAATCAGACATTGTCAAAGTCAGCATCAAGTGTGCTAAGTGGATATATTATTTTTTTTAATCTGCCACTGGGGTCTCAGTAGTGTTCTTGAAGGGAAATGACAATCAATGATAACAGAATCAAGTACTTTGGCTGGATGTTGCACTTGATTGTATAAAGGCAGTGGTCATATCTTATATCACTGCAGCTGTGGTTAATGACTCACATGATGTGCAGATAAAGTACCTCCTGAACTTAAGCCATAAAGAAAATGCACCATTTAAAAAAACAGAATATAATTCTGAGCCTTTTTGTTTTCATGCCTAAGGAGCTTTCCCAATATAATTTACTGCAGACTTCCTCTATAGAATTGAAAACAGAACGATTTCAGAGAAACTGAGACTTTTCAGACTTATCAGGGCTATGTCTTCCTTCACCATGTGGCAATTCTTTTCACTCCTAGGACTTATATGATACAATCTTTTATTATATATATATATTTTTTTTTTAGTATCAGAGAAGAAGCAAAGATTTTCCAAATCCTTCAGATATTTAACTGGTAAAATTCTCTTTTGTGCCACAACTTAGGTTTGAATTTCAATTTACTTAGATAAGTAAGAATTGAAATCTGGGGAATTTTGCTGCTGTAGTTTTGGATGGTACTGTGCCTGTGATTTGGTGATTTGCAACAGATGCATGTACCTATGTACTTCGGTGCCTCAAGTCCAGCCTTCTACTTTAAATTATCTTCTACTAAAGTCCACGCAAAGCTGCAAGACATGTCACTGAAATGACAGAGCAACAGCCACACATTCAGACCTGCATTAATGGACCAACTAAATCAACAAGTATTAGTTGAAATACATATTAAATAAAACTTCAACAATATTTTTGCCACACTGAGTTGATTTATGCCAGGAACTGGCTGAAAAGACATTTGCAGACAAGAGATTTAGTCTTAGTATCCCACTTTTTTAGTTTTACTTTAATACCTAAATCTTTGAGCTTGTAAGCATGGTGCAAAAATACCAAAGTATCTAATGTCTCATGTACTTGAGTCTTTCCCAAAAGTAAAAAGCGGCAAAGATGGATGAATCCAGGAAAGAAGAACATCCTCATGATCCAGGAAATCTCTGTAAATATGAAAGTGATTGAAGCCTGATGGAGGCTATCTGCTGCTCCAGCTGCAGAGACCTGAAAGACAGAAGAAGGCATCTTCCTTCCCTCCTCTCTTGAGCTGGTAGCTGGTTTATTTAGTCCGTATTTGCTTCACCTAATGTAGGGGTGGGATTGAGCAGAAAGCAAGGAAAAGTGTAAAGGGACATAAATAATCTATAAGAAATGTCTACCTTACCTCACTCCCTAGAGCTCTCACTTGGGACAACTGGGCTCTTACTTTTGGTTACCTCAGAAACATGATGAAAGAACCTAGATAGAACCCTCAGTCCTTCGGCACAAAGATTGATGACATTTTTGGTTTAGAGATAGCAAGCAAGAAAATGAACTGAAGGAATATGCTTGGGTAGGTTTCAAGCAGATGTCTGGCTTCAGAGGTTCACAGTTTTGTGAAGGATACTCATTGGTCAAGGAGAATTTGCAAATGAGGATAAGGTCCAACCCTCCTACTCAAATTATTTCTCTGAAACAATTACCAAACTGGAAGGCACTTTTACATGCTCAGTACATCCTTCCTTGATAAAGACTAAACAACTCTTTAGTGGTCTATATTTAATTCTATTTAATTTTTAATTAATATAGAAATTCTCCTCTCTGTGAGGAGGGGCCTTGGCTGGACTTGCTATAACCCACCACAGGGAACAGATGAGCCCTGCAGCCAAGGTGCTGGCACCTCTGGGAAAGCATATTTAAGAAAAGGCAAAAAAATCCTCAACCAAACTCTTTCAGAGAGAGAAAAAGGGAACCAAAAAAAGTAAAAAAACCAGCTGCAAGGTCAGAAGAGAAAGAGGATGAAGAGGAGGTGGCACAGCAGAAGCTGGAGCAGGTATTCACACTGCAGCCCACTGCAGGTCTATGGTGGAGCGGGGTAACAGAGAAGCAATAAGCAGCAGCAGCAAGAACCTGCTGTGGAATAATGCCATTCTCCCTGTGCCACTTGAGCTGGGGGTGGAGAAGTCTGAGTTCAGCAGTGCTGAGGTAGGAAAGCCCATGAGATTTTTTCATCCTGTTTCCCTTCCCTTGTCCCACACAGGAGGGAGAATGAGTGTTAATATCCAGGTGGGCATTTGGCTGATAGTCAGGGAATAACCACAACAGAGCAGGTGGATCAACAGAACAGGTAGAAACTAGCAAAGAATACAAAACACTTGTCTGGTAGCTAGAAATATCTGGCTGTGTGCCTTGGGACAAACCTTAGCTGCACTTCTCAAGAGATAGGAAACATTTAAATCAGGTTTGTGTATTTGTAAATGCATGACAATCGTATATGCTCATCTTTTACTTTTTGCTGGTAACATAACATCAGAAAGCAAGGTAAGAAAACCCACTGAAATAATAAATTCTTTGAAAATTTAACTCAGTTTGAAGAGAGCAACAACACCCCGTATGGAAGTCAACAGCTAAAAACTATCACTGAAATATTATGTTGAGAACCTGGTTGTACTGAAGCAACTCCTTGCACACATTGGAGGGTAAATGAACAGGGTCATATAAACCTATTTCTAGAGTGACAAATGCTATGAGTGTACAGAGCAGAAGGTATTAAATTTCCTTGGAGGACAGAGTGCAGCTTTAGACTAAGGTTGTCAAATTATGATTACATATAAATTATAGTGGCAACAAGGGAAGGACTAAGTCTGCCAAGCTGAGATTAGCAACAAAAAAGTCCTATTAAATGTGTGCATATGATGAGAATTTAATGACTGCATAAGTCTTCTAAAGTTTCTAAGATATTCCTTACAAATAGTCAGATGATTTTCAGGGATAGGTTCAGGCAGATTATAAATCTAAGATCAATACAATTCTCACCACTTATGATTGCCTAAAACTGGTTAGGCACATTTATACTGAAAATGAAACTTTCATTTGAGTCACTGGGGAAAAAACTGCATTATGAATCAAGTCTAAAGTTACATTAAGAGAGACAAGATGTTGCAGCTGTATAGCCATGATTTTCTTAGCATACTGCTCATTCCAGTGATACTAAGAACTGGTTTAATTTAAAAAAAAAATCAGAACCATAAATCTATGCCTAACTTATATAAACACTGACGTGTGGGATTTTAAATCATAGCACTTTCAAAAGGAGCACTTCTAGATGTAGTTTTGAATGAAAAGCCCTGTCCAAATTTCTTTTAGAAGGTGACTACTCACATTACAAGAATCATAAATCAGCATACTATTACCAATGCAAAGGGCACTTTCAATGACTGACAGGTTTTTCTACCCAGGGACAATGACAAAGAGACACAGAACAGTATTAGGCAGGAGGCAAAAATGGCTCTTGATCTAAGGAGTCAAGACATGAACATTTGCTGTGCAGTAGGACTGTATTGTACTTGAAGAAAGCTTTTGACCCTTCTTCTGTTCTTGATAATTTCTATCATTAAAAAGAGAAAAATACTGGTGCCAGGAAACATAAGCAGGACTCCTAGAAGCAGAGCCTCTCAACTAATTGAAATCAGTGGGTGAGCCATGCTTTTTCCTATTTACCTGATTTTGATTTTTAGATACATATATTTGCTTGCAAAGGATTGACTTGGAAAAGGGACCCCAAAGCAACAACGTCTGGAATAGCAACACAACATCCATCAGAAATACAAGTCTTTATGGGTTTGTAGATGCTTATATCAACAAAAAATGTATTTAAATATAAATCTTTCTAATAAGAAAATTACCTAATAACCTAAAATACATCTGACCATCTTTAAACATGTGCACACTAACTATGTCTGTAAAATGAAAATTTTAAAAAAAGGCATATGACTTATATTTTAATATTTTTAACAAAAATTTACTTGCCATATATTAAATTATCATGTCTTCCAGCCCAGACAGGGTGAATTTTTTGCAGTAGCCAGTAGTAGCATGGCTGGGACCCAGACATTGTTCTGTACCACCTGACATCCCTGCTGGGGGTGAGGAAAGGAGTCCCTTCTGGCAGAGTAGTGGGAAGTGAACGGTTGGGTATTGTCGGGCTCTGCATGGTGAGCATTCACTTGTGAATTGTTTACCTCCCTTGTACACTATTATATTAATATTGTTGCTGTTACTGTTCATTTTCTTACCTCGTTGCTGTTTCCAGTAAATTGTTTTTGTCTCAACCCATGGTCTTTAACTTTTGTGCCTCCAATTCTGCTCTCCATCCCACAGCAGGGGGAGAAGGAAAAGGATGGGAGAGTGAGTGAGCGTACATCGTTTGGGGTGCTTCAGTGAGAACACTAAGTTGGAGAATACCTAAAACACCTCTGGAAAAGATAATTCACTATTATAAACCATTAAAACCATTTTTTTTTTCCTTAATTGCAATTTTCTGCAATCTTAGAAAGAACAATTACTAATTTCATGCAGTTGTGTCCCCTTGATAAATATATTATTTTTCATATCATTTAACTTTCTTCTTACTAATTCCACCAATCAAAAATATTGAAATTACTGAAGTTGTATCCCATCTTCCAGAAATCATTAACAACAGAGCCACTGACTTTTGTCATATTTCCTGTTTAAAATGAAACAAAGCTTGAATAAAAGGAGGAACTTATTACATAACAAATTTCAGCCTAGGCACATTCCTTACAAAACCCAGCAAACTCTAAACCACACAATATACCTTTGAAATTCTGGAAAAAGGACATTCGTATTTTAAATAGGGTAAGTGTTCAAATATTCTAAGATGGTATCCCACCATATGTTAAAAAACATGATATAAATATTTTTAAAATAACAAAAAGAGAGTTTTTCATTTAAGAAAAATCAAGGACTGGGTAAAGTTCTAGTACAATAAACCCAATTATTAAAATTTATTCTGTATGATTCGGGGGTTTTTTTCATTTTCTGGTTTTGTATTTTCTAGTGACTATGTATTCTTCATCTCATGATATCCTTTAAAATGGATGTCAAGATGAATCTTTTTACCATTCTTTTCTCTCTCACAAACATCATTATTACCAGCATTCACCGAAATGACACCTATTATGAATTCTGCCTAGTTATATACACAACTCCAAGTCTGGCCTTATGCTTTGCCAACTGAAAATCCTCAACTGACAAAGGATTTTGAATCACTGTAAAAGTGTTCTCTCATTTGTGCTCTGAAAACCTCCTACTTCTCCTTTTTCCTTCAGATTAAGAGAGACTTCTTTTCTTTACCTCAGGCTGGAATGAAAATGCAGAGGTTTAGATTTCAAAAGGCCTCCTATTGTAGGCTCTTTGAGATTCAGCCATGAGTATTTTCCTGTCATTCAGTGTGAAACAGTGGTTGGGACTAAGTGGGTTCTTTTACATTGTGATTTAAAAGGAAGGTTTCAAAAAATAATATAGAGAATAATGTAAGAATACATAAGGATATAAGTAGCCTTGACATGAAGAAGTGACCAAGAAAAAAAAAAAAATGGAACTCTGAACCAACAAAAATTACAAGCTCAGATACATTTCATTTCCTTGAAGCCAAGTGTGGCATGCAGTAATCAAACTTAGTAAAATCTCAGTGCCTATGCTGATTAGACAACAACCTTTTTTATTCACACTTCAGGCAGGGCCCATTCTCAGGTCTTTTTGCAAATTATGCACATAGAGTTTTTTTGAAAAATCTGGTATCATGCTGCAATGGTAAGTTTCTTTTTTGTTGTTGTTCTGGTGCATGACAGTGATCTCTGCTAAGTCTGAGAGATGAGAGAAAATAAGAATTAAGATCCTAACTGGCCTTAAGAAATTAAGGCAAATCTTCTATGGCAGAAGGCTAAGCCTCACATGTAGAACAGTGACATTCACACATACAAACCTATTATTTCCAAATTATTCCTTCTGAGAAAATAACCCAAGATTTGGCTTTATGGGTCAAACAGAGCAATAGTCCTTCAGGAATACAATCCTGCCTCTACCACATATGGTTTGGCCACACCAAATCTTTGCATAGCCTGTTTCCTCCACCAATACCTAACACTCTCCACCCAACCCAGCCTGCCTTACCCCACTCCACTGCTGCACAGTATCATTGATATTTGTTTCACCCTTCAGGTCAGGTACCTCTTCACCATGGATCAGTAACAAGCATCATGTATTGCAAGTGATTTCACGGCATTTGCTGTGTGTTCAAGACATTTCTTGGTTTATTCTCTATAGCTTAGTTGGAACCGTGTGTGCAAGGACACAATGCAAAAACAGCACAACAATGGTAAAATGTGCACTAATTGGATATTTAGCTCACTTTCTATTTTCAAAGGGAGAATTTCCTACACTTTCCTACTGATTTTTCCCAACTTCAGCCACCCAGAAGAGAGAAAAAAATCTGTCAGATGCAGCCTGGTGGTTTCTTCATTTTGAGACAGAGGGTCAGAGGTATGAGGGCTCTGTGCAGTCCTTTTACCTTATGCATGTAGGAGAGTACCTCATATGCAGCAGCTTTGGTGTGGGATCAGAAACAGGGCATTGGAAAACAGATTTAGATTCACTGACTCACACTTATATCTGTAAAAGTTTGATACACAACACTTTGACACAGGAAAAGAGTCTGTTTTGTAACACAACTGACTCATAATATTAGGTGTTGGGTTATAGGTTATTCCCATGTACCATGAAAAGGTGGTTATTTCAAGTTTGTCATGGACTGGGATTATTTACTTGTACAGTTGAAACAGAAACTACCAAATGACACTTAAATTGGTTATAAAACAAATATATAACAAAGGAAATTAGCAGTCTCACTGACAGAAGGAGCAAGTTCAATTGATTTTAAGCATGTTTAAGATTATAACTTTAATAATTTTCAGGCCATTTTAGGATAATTATTATTATTGTAGGTGTGCCTTTACTTTACATCCCTGAGAAAGTTTCAGCATATACCATCTTAATTTGTAATTAAATTTTGGATTTAAACCAAATCTGCTGGAAATATGAGAGATGTTGGACAAAGCTCTTCTCAGCAATAATGTAAATAAAATGTTTACACAGTAAAAAGTGCTAATTTTGAACACAAGGGAAAAGTATCATATAAGGCAATATTGAAGCCTTCACAATAAAAAACATTCATCTACAGTGGCTGTTTGCTTTGGGGAGCAGTAGATTTTCAATTTCACTTCCTAAAACAGAATTTGTATTGCCTGATATACTTTATATACTTTTTCCAGCTTGTGAGACCAGGACAGAATTCAGATATTCATCATTCCTTAAGCAATTTAATTATAAATATATAATAATGCACCTCAACAGAGCCATTAAAAAAATCCATTTGGGCATTTATAAAAGAAAAAAAACATATATGAAAAGAAATTCAGACCAGACAGGTATGGATTTTTGCACTAGAGGCTTTAATAAAAGTAAAGAAAAGTTTCCCTCACATTTTTAATTCCCTGGAAAGTTGCTAATGGTACAAGACATTGGCCTACATAAGATATTTCCCTGACCTTTCTCTTTTAATCTCTGAGCCTTGGAACTTGTATTTAAAACAAAAAGGCAGATAAGGACAAAAAAAAAAAAAAAAAAAAAAAAAAAAAAAAAAAAAAAAAAAAAAAAAGCACGTACAAATATGGCTTCACAGATGAGAATATTAAGGAAAAAACTTACACTCTTCCCCCAGAAACGCTGTTACTTTGATGTCAGAGCACCTGCTGTGATGGAGGTCTTCTTTGAAATACTTAAGGTGATGTGGTTTTATACTGCTTTGTAACAAGGTCTGCTTGGAAAATGAAAATGAGAGATGTTGAAAGCTGATGTTAGAGGTAATTCGCCAGGTAACCAGCTGGACTGTGCATCCAGACACTTGAACTAAAAAGACACCAGCCAAGGGTGACAAAAGGGCCAAACTGTTTCACTTGGCATCAATATCAGCTTTCACTGGCCTCTGGTTCCAGAAGGTAAAACTGCCTTTCTTTGCATTGTTCTGTAAAGTTTTTCTGGATGTCACTACTGACTACTGCAATATTACATATTAGCAAAAGACAGTTTTGTTTAACAGCTGAACCCATTATTTTTTCAATTAGTCACTAGACTATGCTCTAGCAAAAGTGACTTGACAAACCTTATTCAAGCAGTTCACCATGCAGTACATGAGAGTAGTCAAGTGCTTAAAATTAAGCACAGCCTTTGTTGAACCAGGGCCTTATTTAAGGTCTATTAGGTATGTGCAAAAACAAGCATTTTTTCAGCACCATTCATTAAAACCCCACTTACTGAAAGATGTTCATGGAGGAAAATAATTTTGTGGTATAGCAGAACACAAAAGAAAGATACCAGACAGGTGGGTACAGGTTGGGGGAGTACATATAAAAGAAGACTTCTGCATGAACTACATATAAGGCAAATCTAAAACCTCCAAATAATACCTTAAGAAGTTTAGTCTTGGATGCGAGATCATCATAGTTACCTGCAAATAATATCTGAGGGGCTTCTCATTGAAAATACTAAATTATAAATGTGTTATTAGATTATTTATATTTATGATGTCTGTTATTTGCAGGAGTCAAATACTTTCAGTCCTTTATTTAATTTCACAATAAAGATAGGAATAAGGCTGGCACTTATGAGCAAGAATGATAATTGTTGAGTATGTTAGGCAAATGCGCAACATAATTAGGTTTCGCACAGTACAAACCTGAATTGAGATAAATAATTTAGAGGGGATATTCCCTAGAAATAATGTTTTCATTTTCTGAACAGTCTCTTTTTCAGTGGCTATATGACATCAGTGTAATATGTTATTATTTATTATCTTAATATCTAAGTTTCTTAATTTTTTGATACCTTTAATAACATGCCACAATACATTGCTGCTATACATACTTTTTATTTTCTGACAACCTGCTTTTGTATGTTGTCTGGCATCATCTTTTAAAATCTTACTATAATGAATGCATCTTTTATCATTTTAATAATAATGACTATTGAAAACAAAGTATTCTCAGGTGTTTTGAAATCGCACGTACCAAAGTGGTGCAGAATACTCACACACAGATCACAGCTACTCAGGTAAATACAGCATGTAGACATTGGTGCTTAGTACAGTTTCTAATTATGGTGAACACATATGTTTTGCACTCAGATACTTAAAAGATATCGCTTAGACAATCTGCTTAATTTTGTTTTTCTGTATATATATTTGAGTAATTAATTTTTCATCTTTAGGCTTTACAAATTATTAAAATGGTATAAAGAGCAGATATCCCATGTTCTGAGCACTTGCCTAATTTTAGGAAAGCAACCCAAAAGCTTATGTTCTAAGACACATTCATTTTTTAAATCATATTCTTGCACTATGCTTAGCCAAATCTAATAGAGAAATATGTCATCCCTTCTTATACCTGGGATACACTGTAAATGTTCTCTTAGTATTGGAGGGGAAAAGACAACTGATTTACATTTTTCTGTGGGTTTAAATGGGAAAAGATGTTTTGTCTTAGTGAGGATTTTATAGTTCTTACTTCTCTCTACATAAAGGTGGATTTGATCGAGGCTGCTCATACAATCTCCTTGGAAGGAGAGTAATAGTATTTTACAACCTTGTTGAACTTCAAGCAACTACATTACCTTCCAACCCAAAGATACCCAATATTGCCAGACAGATTCCAGTCTGCCTAGTTCTTATTTATTTATTGTAAAAATGAATATTGAGAACTGAAAGTGGGTTCCGAGAATAAGCAATTTAAGGAGTTCAATAAATTCATTTTGTACAAGAAATTGAAGCAGTGACAGGACTCTGAACATAAGCAGAAAAAGAACACGTCAAACTATAGAAGGAAAACACAGAACAATGACTAGACTTAGAAGGAGGAAACCTTAGGCACAGTGCTTTGAAAAATATTGAAAAGTAAATTAATTATTGATACTTCTTGAAAAATATCTATCTAGTAACATATCTATCACTAAATATTTAAATCAGGATTAGAAAACTTTATAGTATGAGCATACTTTCAGTTGCCTCTTAAAATTATTTGGAAATGTAGCCATTGATATAAAAGGTCAATATTCATTATTGTAAGTTTCCAGCTGTATCTCAATAAGGGCACAAGCCAACCCTGAGGTTGTAAGGAGTAAGGCCTGTGAAGGATAGCAAATGGCAGAACAAGGGCAAGAGCACATGCCAACCTGAGCAGTGATATTTTCAGGGAAAATAGTATACCACTCTGCTTCTTTCATCTCCTGCCTTCCTGAGTATTGGATAATTTCATGCTTCCTAAAGACTTGCTGCCAGTAGTGTGTTAGAAGTCTGACTGAAGAATTCTCCCAAACAGCTTAACTGTATTTGTCTTATGCTAAAGATTTACTCAGCAGCCTGTAGTTTAACCTGGAAAAATATGGACAAGAATTTTGCTCTCCCTGCACTTACTTCACTTTGGATTATAAGCAGGGTCTCACTAATTAACAAAATTCTACAGCTGAAATGGAGAACATGATGAAGAATGAGAGACCTGTCCCTGTGGGTTGACATGGCTACCTCATAGGGTGGTCAGGAATTTCCAACATCAGATTATTTTCCCAATCAATAATACATCAAGTGTGTTTCTCTTGTCAGACAAATATTGATCCAGTTGTATATGATTTTAAAGATCTGCGCCTTTCCACTTCATGGACTGAAATAACAGCATATGTGTTCAAATTTTTTTCTTTTCCCTCATGAACAAAAAATAGGTGTCTGAACTCACTGGTAAATCCATGAGTTCTAGCCCCTTAATTGCAACAAGCCTTTATTTGTACATTCCTTTTTGATTAATACCTTAAGAGCTCAGATTAAGTGCTACCTAAACTGTATTAATGAGTGCTGATTTCTTAGAGAAACAATGGGAAAAGCAGGATAAGCACCAAGCATCATTCTGGTCATTTTTCATCCCTGTTCAGTGATGGCCTTGTTGACATCACAATTATTCATTTCATTCTTCAGTGGAAGTATCAATAAAGTCTCAAGAGTATCTCTCATTATACAGCCCTCAGTACATGCACACCTAATCACACACTTAATTGTAATTGTTAGAACATTTCAGAAATTTGAATTTGTATGAAATACTTAGGTGGAAAGGAGCTAGTAAATTCACATGCAGTGGAAATGTAAGAAAATTGTATATTTTTATATACCATAACATCAAAATATTCAGAAATATATTTATATTCTAGAATTCACCTATGTACATCAATTTCTATGTCCATTATGGGCATAGACGTTATGAAGTTGTTATTTTACATACATCTTGGCACTACTTTATGTCTTTGCATGCTGATTTATTAATTATTTGGGCTACTACAAAGTTTGCATGTCCTAATTGTCAGGTACCTGAACTTAAAAAGAACTTTATCATCTTGCAGGAAATTTTCTAGGTCCTTGGAGAAGGCAGTAGATTTTTCAGGTGGAAACAATGACATTCAATTCTATTCCAGTGAAGTTATTTGCTCATAATACTTTCAAAAGATCTGATTTTTATGACTTCTGCCCTAGAACTACAGTATTACAGAACTGATTTACAGGAGTAAAAGAGTCATTGATGAAGAAATTAAAACATGAGATTTCAAAGAGTTGGGAGTTGCCCTGGACCATATACAGGACCAGAGAAGTAACCAGAAAAAAAAAAAAGCAGCCTCTCAGGTCTCCATTTTTTCTCACCAGAAGGTATGGGAACCACAGTACCATGGAATTCCTTGCAGCAGAGGACTGTGGTCACCAGAAATGCCTGCTGGATTCAAGAGGACCCACAATGTGTACACCCTTTCAGAACTCCCCGCTTCACCACCAGTTGTTCTGAATGGATTAAATTTAGCCATTCCTTTCACGCAAATATTAAATCCTCTTGTAATATTTGCATACTTAAGGATAAGCCAGCTCTGAAGTAATTTTTGAATGTAGGTACTCTGTCGTGGCTGGTGAACATACATTACAAGGAACAGAGAGTTTTCAGTGAGACAAGTCCCCAGTACCACAAGAACCACTTCATGTTAGGGTGACCAGAAAGACTTCTCCCAGGACACTTGTTCTGCTATGTGAATCTATCCCAGTTTGGATTCCCCAGTTGGCTGTTGGCCTCTACCCCTTGTCACTCCCCCAGAGCTCCCCATTGGTCCCTATTCCCTAGTCCCGCCTTTCCCCACCCCCAGATAAAACTGTGAGTTTTGGGATCACGTTGGTGTTTGCCTCTGCACCCTTGGACAGTGTAGCAGCAATAAATGCTCCTGATGGAGCACATGCAAAGGCCCTTCTCGACTCTTTGCTACCGACTGTGACACTGAACCCACCCGCGCTCCTGTGGGGGCACGCGGGACCCACGGAGCCAGGCAGGGACGGCATTAGTACTCCTTGAAAACAAGTAGTTATTTTGGACAAGAAAATGTTTTCGATTAAGAAAAAAACTTGCAGAATTCTACTGAAACGTAATTTCTTCTATTTTTAATTGATTGGATGAAACCTGGTTTTATGAGGAAGAAAACTCAGGTTAAAAGCACCCAATGAGCTCTACATAATACTTAATTCATCACCTATGAGGATTTTGTTTGAAAAATGCTGAGCCAAAATTTAAGAAATGTGGAAGGAAAATTTGAATCCAGGACATGTAAGAAGTTGGCCAAAATAGAGTTGCCTTTAGAGGATGTACCTCCTCTTTCTTGCAACTGCCTATTCTCCCTTTGTAAAGAATGACGAAATACCAGTTTTCACAGAATAAACTTTCAACTTAAATATATAAAATTACAGACTTATAGCTGGGACTTTTAATGAACTGAATTACAAAACACACAAGATTGTCACAGCATTATTTTATCAAATGCATAGTGCACTATCTGCATGTGAGCAGCTACAGTTAACATCTAGTAAAGTCTCATTATATCCATTTTGACTAGAGCTGCAATGTATCACATCATAATTCCAAAATCTGCTGGACCTATAATAAGTAAAAAAAAAATCTTTTTTGTGCGATAAAAGTTACTCAATACACCAAAGCTATGAATTAGATAAGAAGCAAATCCAAAGTATGCAAAGTTCAGACATGATATTAACTACAATGTCTTTAATTTGACATCAAAGATGGTTGTGGCAGCTTATTAAATATTCCACATTTCAAATTCTGCTTGCTTTAATTTTTTTTTTCCTTTTTTCAGGGGTAGATTTGAGTTTATTCAAATTCTACACACAACCTTCATCCCACTGAAAATATTAAATTTTCTGCCATCCATTACAACTCAACCCTGTGGCCAAATATACCCTTTGAATATATATGTGCAAGACTTGCTGCCAGCTACCTGAAATCTCAGTAATTATAGAGGTTCTAGTGAAATGTCCCTCTACACTCAAGTCATTTCTTATATAAATAAGAGGAGACACTGTGAACAAATCACTATCAGCACTTCTTGCATAAATTCCAGTTAGGTAATCAGATTCATTAAATGTTCTTCACAAGTTATTCAGAGAACATATTCAGAGAACATTCATTATCATAAAATGTTCTAGCCATTCTTTTCAGTGAAATAAATTTAGTTCATCAATACCTAGGACAAGTATCAAAGGCATTTGCAAATGCCATTTAATTGATGTTCATAATGGAAGCAAAACCAGAGTTAACCAATGCCATTAAATAACCACCCATGAAAGACAGGCTTGGAATATTGGGAATTCCCCAGGTTTAATCAGAAACTTCCTGAGACTTTGTAGTCAGCCAATTAGGCTGACGGTCACCACATACGTAAGTAACTGCTCTTAGGAAAGTGTCCTAGACAAACTAAGTAAAAAAATAGACCATCCCACACACCCAAGTCTTGTTTGTATATGACATGACATTTGCCTAAGAATAACAAATTTTGAAGATAGTGAGATATGTTCTGAGAAGCACAGATGTAATGGTTATGGTTGGGTGAAACAGAAGAACAGACCCAATGGTAAAAACAACTGTATAAATTAAAATTTAAGAAAAGTTGGGCAGAGTTTTAGACATGGAGGCAATTCACAACCAGAAAAATCTGCCAAAGGAAAGGATTTTTCCATTATTAGAAACACTGAAATTAAGACAAAACAAGCTCCTTAAATGTGTGCTGTACTTCAACATGTTCCTTCAACTTAGGGAGAATGCCAGGCAAAATTGTCTTTCTGGTGTGGCATAGACTGCAATGACCACAACAGGTCCTTCTGGCCTTGACATCTATTGCTAATGAGTTACAGCATCTCAACTGAGAGCAACTTTTGTGTGGCCTCTTCGAAATACTAGCTTTCGACATAGCCATGCTCACTCCCCAGAGGTATATGTATCCAAAAGGTTTGAACTGGATGCAGTGACATCGTGTTCTCAGGGTCAGGCTTTGTAGTGCACAGTCCTCCAGGAGCTAATTGCACAAAGGGATTATAAAAGCACACCAGTATTGAGAGAGAAAAAAATGTTCCCTACAGTATTTCCAGCTCTCTCTGGGCTTCTCCTTTGTTCTCACTGAGCACTAAAAAGACCAGTATCTGTTTCCATAAACTCAGTCATGCTGTCTGGAGATATCTTAAGTAAAATTTATAAAGTACATGATAGAATATGATTTAATTCCCCATGTTTATTTTCCTAGAAATTGCAACATGAATTTCACTAAATAGATCCCTCAACAAAATACCTTCTAGGAGAATCAGCATCTGTGAAAACCGGTACACATGACAAAACAAACCCTGGTTGAAAATAAGAGAAATCTACTCAGTCAAAGCTAAACTGATGAAACTGAAGAGAAACTGGATTCATATATCAATAACCTTTGATATAATTGGACGAATTTGCATGGAAGTCATAGCAATTGCACCTGCTCATACCACATCTTATTTTCTTCAATTGCTTTTCACAGCTGACATGTTTTTAATTATTCTCTTTCTGTAGTGCACTGGGAAGACCCAGTGTTCATTGCTGAGCCAGATACTACACAAACACAGGGAAGAATGAATGGCTTTAATATTTGGTGTGCTTCATGTTGTTATGTACCAATAATCCTATTTCCAAAGGAAAATTCTATTTCCAAAACACTATGTATCTTCCATTTCATTAATAGAACATCATCTCTATCTACTGATGACAGTAATGTTATCAGTATCTTGTACAATCAACAAATTATTTTCTTTAGCATTCACTTTCCAATGCATATCATAAATCCCAAGATTCACAAAAACTGGAAAGAAATTAACTTACTACAAGAAATTTCTGGTCTGCTTTCAGAATCACTGTTCATTCCCCACTTAGTTGTATCACAAATCTGGCTTCTTAAGCACACAATAAGCATGAAAGAAAATTGTTGTGCATAATAAACTATATTCCAAGCTGTGGTAGTATTTACTTTCAACATAAATTTACCAAAATTAAAATCCAACAATACAATGCTGTACTCTTGATGATCCTATGACAAAGTAAAGATAAATTCTTTTCTGTTGTAAGTAGAAAAAATATATCTCTAGCCACTATCCTGACTATTAACATCTGTCTCTCTTTATTCATGCAGTATTGAGGTAGTCTGAAAATTATACTCCTTCCTTGAACAGTGGTTGGTATTCCTTACCAGGATATGAAAAAAACAGTCAATATCTGTATATAGCCAAGCTTCATTTGGACTACTTTAAAAATTTACTCAGCTTTTTTAACTTTAGGACTTCATTCTTAATCAAGACAGTAGATCAGAAATTTGCTAGAAAGCTCTTCAGACTTTTACAGATTAGATTAATGCTCCTGAAGAAGTGTTCCAAGAATGCTTTGTGCAGTATCTTTCTTTTAATCTTCAAGTACTGTCTGATCATCAGAAATTGAAACAAAAAGTTCTTAACAAATTTGAACAATAATATATTTTCTGCTTAAAAATCTCCACAGCCCAGATTCTGTACAAAATTTACTTAATTAACATCATTTTTCTTCAGTATAAAGTCTGATATATTCAAAATTACAAAAGAATTCCTCACTTGTAACTGTCCACTTATGTAAATTCACAAATCTAAATTAATTATATGCCAGTTCATATACACTGAAATCCTGCTTCTGCAATATTTATAGTACCAATTCAGCCCAACCTCTTTCTTGTAGCAAGTGTACATAAAGGAGAATATAGTACAGTCAGAACAAAAGTGCTACTGGAAAACAGCTTTTTCTTGCAGTATTTTCCCAAATATATCAAAAAATATTTTTTATTTTTCCTATATGGGCAGCAAATCTTTTTTCACACAAGGCCGCTCTCTTGTTAAAAGAGGAACTTTCTATAAATATATTTACAATTTTAAGTGCTGGTTTTATGAATAATTCATTTTTAGTTTTGAAACAGGATTGGGTCTGTTCTGAGTCAAATCAGTTAGTTATTAATAATGGCATAAGAGAAAAAGGTCTTTTTTTTGTAATCAAAAGGAAAATAAAATAATGATTTTTTAAGTTAAATGAAGAAGATTAATAATTAGGATCTAAAAACAGTTAGGAAAAAAGAGAATAGGTACAAATATTTGAAATAAAAGTTAGAGCTATACCAACATGCGCCATGGTCCGGCTAACACCAGTTCAGCTGGTCATAAGTACCTAAAATACCCTATGTTTTTTAAGCTTTTTAATAACTATTACTGAAGATAAATGCTTCCATAGTGACCTCTGCTCCCTGCTAAGTCTAACTGCTTTACCTAATCTATAGTCTACAGCCACTTGATACTTCACTTTTATGGTAAATATACCCTAAAACATTATGAAGTAGGAAAGGACTGGGCAGTGGTTAAAATTCTGATTTTCTATCTGTAGGCCCATCTAAAATTAAAGACTTGACTTTTTTTCAGTTACTGTGACTTCCAAAAAGAGATCTGCTGCTTTTATGTCAACTGTATCTCAATTCATTACTTATGCTTGAAAAATAATATGCTAATATATCTGCATGGCTTCACAGCACAAATATAACAAATAGTATGGCTGAAATTTCTATGGCAAACCACAAGAAAAGATTTCGCACAGGACATTTATATCCACACTGCCAGATCTGCAAAACCACCAGAGACAACTTACAAGTGATTTACTACCACTGAGCTAAGCCTCCTTTCACTCCTGCTTTTGTTCTTCCATGTCCCTCTTGGAAGTACATTTTACTGCAGTATGTGCCACTGGATGATGGATCACTGGACACTGAGCATATGTTTATCATTTCAACCTGATTTTAAAAAATAACTGAATAAAATAAAAACACCATGTCTCCTTGAATTTCTTTGCTACAGGAAAATACTATTCCGTCCCTCAGAAACTGTATATATAGAGAGAAATTTAAAGATACATTTTCCAGGGTGAGCATTCCACCACTTGTCACTTGTGCATCAGAGTGTGCTTTTACTGGGCAGTAATTTTGATGAACCAAAAGCAGCTTACAGCAAGATCAGCACATATAACAGGAGCTGTATGGAAAGCATTCAGCTACATAAAACAAAAAAATAGTCAAAAGAATTTTAGGGAGCAAGGCTTACAGGTAAAATAATTTGATTCCTTGAAAAACATATCTAGTCTCAAGATGATTTTTCCTTGCACAAATGACAGAAATCTGCATGCTGAAAACAGCAACCCATTAGGCAGGACTAAACACTAAAGAATATACTATTCTTAATGACCCCGTGCTGTCAAGAAGCAGACTTAAATGGTTGAGTCTTGATTTCTCTACTTTTATAGTTCACAATCTATTTTCTTCCTGTTGTCCTTTCATTTTTAAAGAATACAACACAAATGTATTTCAGTCCCAAAGAAGAAGGACAGTCTTTTGATCAGAAAAGCTATGAAAACTTGCATGTCATGATAAGCATTCAGCTGAGACTTCCAGCAGCATCATGCCTCGTACAGAAGGAGACAGAAAACTCAGCACAAATCTGATCATTTTCCATCTGAAAGTCAGAAATTACTATTTACTTTGAAGGTAACCAAACACCGACACAAGCCGCCCAGAGAGGTTGTGGAGTCCCAATCATTGGAGGCATTCAAAAGACATCTGATTATAGTCCTGGAAAACTGGCTATAGCTGGCCATGCTTGACTGGGGGGTTGGGATAAATGACTTCCAGATGTTCATCCAGCCTCAGCCACTCGCTGTTCTGTGGTTCTGTGACATCTGTATTCAACTGACACTGACTTTGCACCTGGATTAGGTGCTGTTAAACTTGTACCTGTCAAATCTACCTTTCCTCCATTGATAAAGGAAAAAACTGTATTAGGAATACAATCTAGCTGTCACTTTTTATGTGGTTTTTATACATTCCCTTTCTATATTCAGCATGTCATTTTAAATATGTAAATAGGCCATGAATATTTCACAGCATAAACACAATCAGCGGCTCATTTCAACAGCATTCAGCAGCAGAGTTCCCAAGTCTTCGCTGTCTTCCTGGTCCACTAAGATCAGACACCTTTATGAGTTAGAGGCTGTTATATCCCTCCTATCTAAATCTTGCTTCACAGAAGCACATTAGAAAAAACTGCTGGCACCTCAGATATGCATATGATGTTATATCATGGTGTAGGCTTTTTTATGTCTTCAAACTGCCAACAGAAATATTTACCACCAAGGATAAATCCCCTAATAGGCTGCATTGCTTAAAGACCTGCAACAACCGTTTACTTGCAGTACCAAAACTTTCCAAGCAGGCTTAGTCAACTATTATTCTGCCCACTCATATATCACTAGAAATACAATCTGGTATTATTTTTTATAAAGAAGTGATATTTAGCAATAATAGCATGCACACGAAATCTGATATTATTTTTCCACACATTTTACTGCACAAAAACCCTGCAGTTAACTATTATTATAATACCTGTTGGTCATCTTTTTCCTTTTATTGATGTGCACTAAGCACTTCTTGATGTTTCATGGCTTACAGAGCATGTCTGAACTTAGCTGAGAAATTGTTTCAAAAGTAAGCTTCCACTGGGAATGTCAATGAGGTAAGGACATTTTTGACATATTATCTGCATTACTGAGCTTTATTTGATTTGCAAGATTAAAAGAGATTGAGTTGAAAAAAGCAGTGAGCTGCACCTTAATGGAACAATGGTCTGACATCAAAGATGTATGTGATTTGAAAGACTGAGTGGCAGCTGCAACAAGGAGATTATAAAATCAGAATTCAGGCTTCAATAGTGTACTCCAGGTCTTGGTGTGGAACACAAACCTGCAGTTCAGTTCAGGAATAATTTTAGTACATCAAATAGGATCTAGGATGACTACTACCTCACTTCCATCTTTTTCTGTAATTAGACAATAATCAACAGCTTACGTGACTGTCTGGAATATCCATAGAGAATTAATTTTCTTTTCTACGTGTGAAAGCTCTATTTTTAGCCTATTCTTAAATTCACTGTCCTCGTCATCTACGGGATGATTCAGCGGTGTGAGGACAGGGGTGGCGATCCAGACATGTAATTTTACTGCTTAGGAAAGGAAAGCAGAGAGAAATTACTTGTGTCAATTCCTGATTCCTATACAGGGGATGCATAAGCATTTGAACCTATGATTCTCTACTTGGTCTGGTTCCTCGGTAACATATCAGCTGAAGAATGTAAATGTATTTCTTCTTCACCTTTTGGTCTTCCTTTTAAAATAAGTGTCTGACCTGGTTTTGACACTGAGATGTAGGATAGGTTTGGCAGCTGTGAGTTTCTCTAATCATGAAGTATACTCCTAAATGTTTGCATGACTGGGATAAGGTCATGCTTGAGCACTTCAGCATTTTCCAGTGCCCCGTTAACACTTGCTAGCAAATGCCAGTTTCACTCTTAGGCACTTAGGTCCCCTTACGTGGAGAGCCGTGGAATTTAACTTGGGCTCATGAACTCAGCTGCATGGCAGGATGACAAAAAGGAATTGAAATGTTCTGTTGTACAAATCCTGAGCAGTGGCTTTTAACTTGCTATTAAGCAATAATGTAAGAAATATTCTTAAGTTGGTATAAAAGACCAAAGGTTTTTGAAGGGCAAATCAGGATGCTCTTATATTTGGGCTGTGTTGGTTTTGGCAAGATAAGAGGCTTGAGGGAAGGGACTTGGCTACAGAAACTCACATTCACCTTCTCTGGTAGCTGTTAGCTTATCCAGAGGGCTGTTTCCCTTTATAAATATGTCAGCTCATATTAAGAAAAAAATGCATAATACAGAAGAATAAAAATAATCTTATATATGACAGGATAGAGAATTGGTTCTTATGTTTCAGTTGGAACATTGGATCACCCAGTGATACTGTCATACAGGGACATAGAAAAATAGAAGCTGCTCATTGTGCCTGTAAGAGTTATTTGCATTCTCCTTTCCTCAGTTATATGCCTAATCCAAGGAAGATTTTTCAAGCACTCTGGAACTGGAAATGTCTATAAATGGCATTCTCATGGAGTCCAGTAATGCATGTTTGAAAATAGTACCTTTTGTACCTCTAAAATCCTGGATGTCCAGAGCCAAGATCAGTTTTGAAAATTTGAGTTACATTTAGAGTGAAGAGGCAGGAGAGCAACAATGCAAAAAAATTCAAAGTTTCTGAAATATTGTTTCCAGCACAAAATCCTGTGTACTAGTCTTTTTCTCACTTCATTCCTACTACAATTCAAATCTTTACTGAAACATCCCTATAGTGAAATGAGCCTGGCTGTGAAGACGAATTATTTTTAAATTTGAAGCCTTTTGTGTTCATCAGTGGTGTTGATACACACATAGGTCTGCATGATCAAACAGATGTGACAAGTGACACATTGCTATAAAGATGCCAGACAAAATTGGATGTAGGTGTCATCCCATTATAATTCTTCTGTACACACCACTGCTTTACTGAGGATGCTTACTGTACTGAGTAAAGATAATTCCTTTTTTTCTGTAAGCAACAATTCCAAACACAGAGCTTTTGTAACAGCTAATTTATCAAAAATCTTGTCTTATAAGCAAGTAAGAACCAAGCCCTTGAAAATATTAAAATCCTAGAAAATAAATTTAGAAGGTAATATAATAAAAATAGGGAAATGCAATTTTTAGAGAAGGAAAATAAATTTTCACTTCATTACTATGCAAGTTTCATTCCCTGTGGCCTAGTCTTGGCATATTCCTAGACTCAGGTAGGAGCACACAAAGATCTTAATGAATCAAACTGTAGTTAATCTTCTTGACTTGACAAGCTTAAAGTTATTCAATTCACTGTGTATTTGTGCACTATCAAATGCTTCTCAGAGGCAAAATCCTATATATGAGATAATAATCTCTTCCTGAGCTAAGCAGCATAAATCATCACAAATTCTTGTTTTCATTTTTTAATGTGAAATTTATTACGAATACTATGTGTAATTAAAGACTGATGAAAGTACAGTAACCCACCATTTACAAAGAGTTTTAATAGTCATGTAGTGCCTAGAATGGTCTACAGTGTTTAGAATAACAACAAATCTGGAAAAATCACAGCATTTTTATCACCTGAATGATCAAAAATACATCTTTAGCCCAAAATATGAGCATTATTTCTTCTAGAATCAAAACTCTGATATGAAGGTGTAGAATATTCAATAAATCACAATGAAATAATTATGTAGTAAAATGTTTCATGTAGTGTCAAAATAAGTATCTTAGTATCAGTCAGACACATTACTTGGAAGAATACTTCCTACAACAAAACTCAAAAATAAAAAGTTAAATATTAAATCGAATATATAAATTCCTCTATATCTTTTTGCTTTTCACAAAACAAAGTATTTTTATAACAAAAAATTCAGTGAAAATATTTGAACTGAAATTAGAAATTACGTATGAATACAAGAGCTTTACACGTTGCAATTACTGCAGATGTAGAACCTAAAGAAGCTGTAAAAAGGATAATGAATACTACAACTATTATTGCTGACCCAGCATTTTCACTTCCAAGTCTTCTGACCTTGCTCCAAATGCTGAGCATGCCTCCATCTGGTACACACAGTGATAAAGATCACTGTCATCACAAGTATTAGATCAATGGTCATTCCCATGTGCCTGCACTCTAAAGTCTCATACTTCATCCTTAGGGGCAATGGGATGCAGAATATTATAAACTGCCGGTGAAGTACCTAAGAGCATGTATTTTTTTATTTTAAATAATACATCATCAAATCTCTCCACCTATGTCTTCATTTAGTACAAATTCACTGAGGTAGTTTATCTTCATCCTAATAATTTTTTAAGTTCTTTACTAACAACTGTGCTGTGCTATGTTACTCATTTCTTGAGTCACTTAGTGTTGCATAATTTCCCTACAATTTCTGTTCCCTGAGAATTTCAGTCATTCAGAAAAATACCAACACATGTAAGCATTCATTTCTCTCTCATAAATCAAGCTTTTCTTGCATTACATGTCAATATTCCAATACAAATAGAAAGAGGACTGTCTGTTAACCCATGGGTATAATGCTGCCTCAAAACTTGAAATTTGTATCAAATATCAACTTTTTGGCATGAGAGGTAGCAAGGTCTGATGGTGTCCTTTTACTCCCCATCAAAATTTTTAAACCATCAAAAATTTCAACAAAATATTGCTACTTTTGGCTGAAGCTGGAATGGGTACATTCTCATGATTAAACCCTTAATATGCCCCTCTCTGACCGACCAGTGGTTGCTGGGTCACATAATGTTTGCTAAGTACTTGCAAAATTTTGCAGTTTGGCCATGAGAGCACACTTTGCTTATCTGGAAAGGACTGGGGATTCACAGGTATAGGTGTAGAGCAAGCAGCTGATGCCTTACAATGATAAATATTAAATATTTTATGTTTATATGCTCATGTAAAGAATGACGAACCCAAAAAAAAAAAGTTTCACTACTCTAACCATAGAAAATCTCATTTATTCATATCAATATATTGAGCCTTGAAAGAGATTCAGAGAGGTGTTCTATTCCAGCAAGAAAAAGACATGCAGGAAAACTGTAGCAGATGCACCCTGTGTTACTATGTAAAATCAAACAATTACTAATGAGGGATTTATGTCACTTTTCCGTCATTTATGTTAGGATAAACTTATTGTATTGATATATATATATGCAAAAATCAGTCTTAATAAAACTCAGATTTCAGTGCTTTCAAAGCTGTAAAAATTTAAGTATTTCGACTGCACCAATAATTCTAATATACAATGGATTAATATGACTTTTCTGTGTCTTGTATCCTTTTTGTTTCTAAATATTTTATTAACTGCATAACCTTAGAAAAACTAGGCTAACATGAATACGCTGGAAAGGAGAAAGGAATAAAGCTTAAACTGGCATTGACTAGAGTATCAATGGAAAGCACTAAATATTACATAAATATCTTCTGAAATAAAACGACTAGGAAAATAATGGGTTCCTTTGTTATAAATAGAAGTGCACATTTGATTTTCCACACTGATCTAATCCTCTCAAGTTGCTCCCAGAAAGACATGTGGAATTCTCATGGCATACATCATGCATCTGTTTGTTGTGTAGCTTGCTTTCAGGTGCCCAGAGAGCATTTACTGCACAGATTGGTGTATTCAAAAGTTAAAAGAATAAAAATCTCTTCTGATGATAGCATGTTTTGTTATCGACATTTTTATACCAACATCTCACAAGTTCTACCAAAGGCTACAAAGGCACTGACACCTGAAAATCTTAGTTTCTTTATGTGATCCTAAATTGGTGCGTGTGGAGAGTAGGAAATTCTGATCACTGATGGATGGTCTTAGGAAGTACAGGATGATACTCCTGGCTTTTCCTGTAATCTCAGATTTACTCTCCAAGATATACATCTGGAATCATGCAGGTAAGCCCCTTCAATCACCTTGTTTATTCATAACAGTACATAGCACTTGGGGGTTTTAACTAATAAAAGTCTAAAGAAAATTGCCATAATAGTTTCTCTGGTCATCATGACTCAAGGAAAAAAACAATCAATAAATAGAGAGGTTGTGTAAAGTGAAACTCAACTGAAGAAACAGGGGAAAAAAAATAAAAATTGAAACATTTTTCCTCTAGAAATGACAAGCAGAAAAATGACTAAATGAAATTAATAGTTCAGAGAAATTAGATGGGGTTTTGCTAAGTACCCTTTTTTCGTGAGAGAAGAGCACAAGGGAATTGTACAGAATTGAAAGGCTGAAACATCAATCTGGTAACAGAAAAACCTTTTAACCCAACAGCAATTAAACTATGGAGTCTCCTACTGCAAGTTATTGCTGATGCTAATGAAACAGCCAGGTTTCAGAGGAGGATCAAACCTGTAAAAACATTATAATAATGGTATCAGTTACAGTAGAATAAAAACCTAATCAGGAATTTTGCTAGACATGTTCTCATACCCCAGAGCTCAAAGTATCCTTCATCAAAATGTCCAACCTTTTATAGCTGTAGTTACAAGTTAGATTTCAGCTGTAGGATCTTCTCAAAGATCACAGGCTCCCTCTAATCTTTTAAAGCTCATACATAAGCCTTCCCCCTGTCATCTGGATATTGTAGCTACAGCTCAGCCTCTATGCACCAGTCGGTTTGCTGGGATAGGAGGAAGTGCTAGATTATTAGGGAAAGAATATTTCTTCCAAAATCCACCATCATCTTTTGTTTTTGCTCATATTTTTTTAAACAGGTGGTACTGTCCACTGTCAGGAGCAGGTTAATAGACCTCCATTCTGAACCTCTGTGGCAAATTCCATGTCTGCATCTGTCAGAATCTGGCAAACCTTCTGCTTCCTCTATCCGGATAGAAGTAAATATGGACAAGGTTTCTGAAAGGATGCTGCTGGTTTCCTACATTTTTAAACAGTTCTAAAGCTACATTTGGACAGCAAAAACATAGCCACTGTGCTGATATACTTGATTCAAGTAATGTCAAAACCCTCAATATAAAAATGCAGCAAGGACCCTGTCATATAAATGCATAAAACTCAATGTTGTGTTGCTATTTGTGATTTAAGTACCATTCATGTCTTGTTTTTGAAAGAATTGTGTAGCAAAAGAAATTCATATGAGAAAATAAAAACCCTTATGCAGAAGAGGAAAGACTTAATGGTGTAAAATCCTTTCTGTACATAGGATTTATTAGTATTTTCCTGTTAGTACCATTCTAATTTAGACAGCTCATTAAACAAATGTTGAAGTATTGAATAAATTAACTTATGATAACAAATTAGCATCTTTTTCATGATCAGAATTGTTTTGACCACACTATTATCTCAAGTTCCCCAAGGTTCTCATTGTAGTATAACCTTATACATGGTAAACCAAGAAGTACTTAAAGAATTTTTAATGACAATTACATTAGATATATTGCATTTTTTCCTCTTTGAGGATCATGCTGAAAGGTTTTGGACTTCATATAAGGAGTTCTAGAAGCAATATTGACTCAACCATAAGCCATAAAAATATAATTATTATGCTCTAGAAAGGATGCCAGTCTTCCATTATTCTGTTTTTAAAACCACAATTATATGTTACATCTATAGCAAATCTACCTTATTGCAACTGTTCCATAGATATAACAGCATGTTTCAGCCAGGCTACTCTGAAACCTGCACAACTAGAAGAAAATAATAACTGTCAGTGTGCATTTGAGATGATGAAAGCATCTTGTACAATCTTATAAGTGTCTGAGGATATACTTTTCACTGAAGCACCCCTGTGAGTAACAGCTTCACATACAACTCGTTTGAATAACCACTTTGCTTCCACCTACAGTCCATCCTGTTGCAGCACAGATGAGCCCTAACTAATGCTAGAAATTAAGGTATCTGGATTTTTCTCTCTTTCATATTTGATACAAACTTTATTGGAACAAGTCCATTGTAAGATCCAAAGCATATGTCTGTAAGACAAGTCACAAAAGCAGTGTTTATCACATCGTAGGGCATCTTTCTACTGAAAGGGATCATGATCACAAATATGATCAACACTGTAATGTGAGCAGATTGCATATAATTTTAGGAGTTTAATAACTGATTTCGTCTCTGAGTAACAATTCCTGATCAGTGTAAAAATTTCTGTAAATGGTCATTCTAGAGAGTTTGACTGAAGAAAAATCCATATAGCCTTGTGAACTCATAGAGCACTTGTAAATTAGGAGAGAGGAGTGTTTGTCATTTACTTTGTCTGTAGCAAGACTGTCTCACATAGTATTCCCATAATCATGTTAGGACAACACAGTCTGAATGGATAGACAAGGAGATGGGTCCTGTTTAATATCATTATCAGTGATCTGGAGCAGGCAGTGGACTGTGATCCCATCAAATTTGCAGATGACACAAGATTTGGGGGAACACATTTGACATAGCAGAAGGCAGGCTGCCATTCAGAGCAATCCAGACAGCCTGGAGGAACAGGACAACAGGAACCTGACAAAACTCAGCAAGGCAATACCAAGTCCTGCAGCTGGGAAGAAAGGACCCCTGCAGTAATACAGGCAGGGAGATCTGACTACCTGTGAGCAGCATAAGTCTGCAGAAATGCCCCAGTCATGGGGGCAAACAGTGCACTGGGCAAGGAAAGTCAACAGCACCCCAGGGCTGTATTAACAGTCTGTCAGCCCGTAGATTGAGGGAAGGAGCCATCCACCTGAACTCAGCACTCATGAGAGCACATCTATATAGTGCATCCAGTTTTGATCCACCAGTGCCAGGCAGACTTCAGTAAAATGGAGTGAGTTTTCAGCTGCCAGACAGTGGAGGGGGCTGGAGCACTTCCCTCATTAGCAAAGGCTGGAGAAATGGGGTTTCCTGAGCCCGGAGAAGTGGCTTCAGGAGGACCTAATGGCAGTTCACCAGCATATAAGAGGAGGTCATCAGGAAGATCTCAATAAAGATACGCCAGGATATTCTCAGTTGTGCATGGTGGACAGCCAGCCAACAACAGGCATAAGTTGAAAATTAAAGAGGTTCCCACCGGATATAAGTAAAAATATTTTTTCCGTGTACCAAGCAGTGTAGCAGGTTGAGCTCAGAGCTTGTGCACTCTTCATCACTGAAGGTTTCCAGCCTCTAGCTAAAGTCTGATCCCACAGCTGATCCTGCTTTGTGCCAGAAATTGGAGTAGAAATCACCTGAGGTCCTTTCCCACCAGAGTTCCCCCATGATTCTGCAACTAGCTTTCTGAATTGGTAATCTCTGTGTTTATCAGATGTGAAAAATAAAAAATGTGTTTATTTTAATTCCTTTGATAATTTTGAAATATGATCTGAAAGAAGCATTAAAATTTAGTGTCTTTTTTCAGTTAATAAGTACATACTCACAGAATTAACTCTGAGGTGCTTTTGAAAAATCTGATGTCGACATTTCCAGGTTTCTTAACATCGTACCTATTTTAATTTTTAAATTGTATCCATATACTAAAACCTTCTGTTCCTTCATCTCTGTTTCTTACTCGATTCTCATTCCAAAAACTCACATCACATGTCAAAAGAATATGACCTGCATGTTAGATGTAAGATGCTGAAAGGAGACACTGAGATTACTTTTTTAATGCGTGGTACCATAGTAATATACAGTATTCTCAAATGACTTCAGTCTTCAAAATCATAGATCATATTTACAGATGAAGAGGTTAATTAGAACTTCCATAAACTGCCTAAATATTCTGTAAATAAATTCCTTTCCTGGGTGCTCACCACAGACATATTCCAAATACAATCCACTGAGCTCTCTCATCAAAGGTTCTTTTATGATGCTGTAATGAAACCTGTTATTCATGCATTTTATTTTCAGATTTACATTCATTTTCTGTGCTAATAAAACACAAACATATAAACTAGGTCCTGCTTTCTCAAGGACCACTCTTTCATGAGAAAGTTGGCAATTTTTTGAGGCAGCATGCCACCCTGCATTTTTCTTTCTTAACTTGGACATCAAAGAGGTCAAAGAGTAGTATCAGTGAAGACCAAAAGACACTGCCTCTCAGAAACTACAGATGTCTTATCAGCAAGTGCATCAGCCTTTCTGAGAGGCCTAGATAGCAGGAAATGAGGATCTCAGCATGTTGCTGCCTTTCACTGCCTCCTTGCCCAAGATACTGCGGCTTTCTTAGGCCTTTTAACTAAAATCATAAACCAGCCTTTATACCAGGCTTTTGCTCTTCTTCAGTAAGTTGTTGATCCTCCATCCAGTATTATAAACTATTGCATTTGATGACAAGTTAGACACACTATAATAGGAGCTGGTAATCTCAGTTACAATCTTTTCCATAGAATGAATAAACCCTTTCTAGCTCTACAATCTAGTGGAAACACCTCTACAGAATTTCATATGAATGAGATACATCTTACAAAAATTGTGAGAACAGCTTAAGACAACCAAATCCAGATCACATATATGGAGTTAGAAATACACATTTCAAATAATAAGGAATTGTTTGCCAGAATATGGTTCTCAGCCACTGTCATTGAGGAAATGCTGAAAGAGTAGAACAGCATGAAAACTTTATCATACTATATTAGCTATTTCCCATTATGTATTATTAGGAACTGTCATATTACCCTAGAGTCCAGCACAATCATGGATCTCCATTAACTTAGCAGAAGGGCTTTCTTCTCTCCCTGACATAACTGCTAAACTACACAATGCTACTCTTTCCTTCTGTCAGAATACGACTCCATCAGATTAACCATCTGGCCTGAAATACTTTCCTTTCCTGTTCAAAATCTGTTCCATATTCCACCCAGAAGGGTTTTTGACACAAAAGGGCTATTCAGGCCTTGACATTTATCTGGCAGAGCAGACTTCTATCCAACTGCAGATAGACTCACAGCTGTGATGGTGTTCTGCAGTGAGTAATTTTCCATTCACAAGAGAAACTGTTTAATAATAAGAACCTGTTTTCTCATTCAGAAGGAAGGCTGCATCGCACAAACACAAGAGCATACCATAAGTGTGATTTCTCTTGTTACTTATAAATCAATGCCAGCTAATCTCAATTTGTACTAGATTAGTTTAAATAATTGTATATAATATATACAGCATATTTCAGGGAAGGAAATAGGTTAGCAATTGTGGAGTCTTCCTGCTCTAGATTACCAATACAGACATTAGCTATAACTGAGCAGGCCATAGTACTACTGTGCCATTTTAAGCAAAATAAAGATCTGATTTGTAATAAAAGATACTGAACCCCAAACAGACCATGAGATCTTTGAATGAAGATGGAAAAAGCTATATATATACTTATACTGTGTATAGCTCTTCCTATACCAGCAAGATAATCCTCTTCTTTCTTTCATTGACCTAACTCTATGATCCACCACAAAAAAAAAAAAAAAAAAAAAAAAAAAAAAAAAAAAAAAAAAAAAAAAAAAAGTGAAGGAATGTTGCTAAAAGCAACATGAGTACAGACATTCCCATTGTGGAATGTTTAGTCATTGCACATAACATTATGCAAATTCTTCCTTGAAAGTGTATTGGAAATCCTAGATTAAAGAAGACAAACTATTTCAATTTTGCATGTACAGTAACTACACAGCATGATTACTTCCCTATTCTTTTCACTGTATTCAAGCATATTGGACAACTTTTATTTCAAGTCACCTTACCTTGCTAGTCTTTTGTAGAGCAAATAATCAAGCACCTTTCAATAAACACTATTTTAGCTCAAATGCAAGGGAACCTGAATCACAAAATGGAATCAGCACATCCCTTAAAAATTATTGTTTGCCCTCTTCAAAGTGTGTATCCAACAAGGTGATTGCTTATTGAACATCCAGTTACTGCTGGGCTCTATGAGGAGCTAGGGGAGAGCTGCTATAAGGTCAAGAATCCAAGTAACATCCAGAGTTGAAGTAAATAGATCCATTTTTAGGAAGTAAAGCCACAGGTGTTGTCTGGAGCTTGCTGAGATCAAGACTGGAGACAGAATAGTTTAAGCACTGGGCTCCAAGACACAGGTGTGCCTTCAGTAGTTACAGTCAGTGGAAGCTGTGAGTGCAAAGTATTAAGGGACAGAGAGTGCAATAGACCTCCAGTAACACTACAGAGCTGCTTCATGCTGCTGATGTTGGTTTGATTAAAAATGATTCAAAGATTGCCAGTGACAGGTCACCGGATCTCAGGAGATCAATGTTTTAGCTTTGACTTCTTCACTGAGATAATCCCCTGTAATAAAAAAGCAATACGATTATGCACAAGAACCAGACACCATCAGAGCCTTTGTAACCTGTGCATTTACCTGCAGAGAGAACATTTTGGGGAAGCAGGCAGGGCTTATCCATCCCTGTTGGCATAGGGACAGCACACTGTAGCAAAAATACAAGATGGGTTGTAAATGTGTGATATTGCTTCTCTGTTCAGGTGGTTAGTTCCAGCCTATGTAATCCTTGGGTTGGTGCCTTTCCTCTCAGCCCTTTCAGAGAGAAGATCCTTATCTTCTCATCTCCCCCAGGGAGAAGATACATATCTGACCAAAATTCTGAAATCCACAAAAATTAAGATTTGGAAACACACAATAAGTTCAGGACCTACTTACTTTTCTTGGGTTTTTTCCTACTTCATATTCATTCACATAGACACTATTAACAGGAGAGAGTATATACTAAAAAGTGTAGTGACAGGCTCAAAATGACTGTTGGTAACCTAGAAAAAAGAGACTTTATTTTTCAGTCCATCTTATAATTGCTAACGTAAGAATTTTTATACTTTCAGAGCATATGAACCTTTAGGTTTGTTGCTCTTTTTCCATGAAGTGTACACCTTTTCATATGTTTTATTTCATTACAGATTTCTTTCTGTTTCTAAGACCAAAATGTTCTCCCTCTCTAGCCTTATTCATCTTTTGACAGACTATGAATTCTTTTATTTCCACTCGATTAGTCTGTGGGGTTCTTTTCTTACAACACTGTGGTGGTTTGACCTTGGCTGGGCACCAGGTGCCCAGTAAGTAACTCTATCATTCCCCTCCTCCACAGGACAAGGCAGGGGAGAAAATAAAATGGAAAAAAACCTCAGGTGCCAAGACAAAGGCAGTTTAATAAAGCAAAAGCAAAGGCTGCCAACAAAGGAAAACAAAATATTTATTCTCTACGTCCCATCAACAGGTGATGTCAAACCACTTCCTGTGAAGTAGCAACCATGTTATGGTCTTTGTCCTGACTTCCTTGTGGAATTGCAAGGAATTTTTCAATTAACTCAAGTCTCCAACATTTGGGACCTGAGGATGGGGAGGGTTTGTTTTCCTAAAGAAATGCTGGTTCGTTGTTGTGAACTGTGAGAGATTCTACATCTTGGCACAAAATTGAGAGGTGGAGTCAGGGAAAAAAATCTATTTATTTATTTTTAATTCATGGAATTAATTGGCAACTTACTCCCCACATTGTTTCAGGTCACATGCTTTTATGAATCTCACCTACTGCTTCCTCTTTCAGCTTTAGGCTGCATGACAAAGATCTTACCCTTTTGTGCAGTAGCAGCGGTGGCACTGTCGTCTTTAGTGAGACTTCATTCTCACAAATAGTATTTTGCCACTGAAATTGTGAAGTTTCTAGGAAGTGGGTTCAAATTCACAGGCACAGACAGGGAAATCATCAGGGGAAAGATGAAAGGAACCTGCCATCATTCTAAGGAGTGCTCAGCAAAGTAATCTGAAGCTGGATGTCTATGATTTTGATGGTTGTATTTACTGTAGAGTACTCCAACATCTAGGGCTTGTATAAAGCTGAAAATCCTCCCTGCCTGAATAATCTCTTGACTAATGTAATAGGATATATTTTTTTAATGTTCTTACTATTTATCAAAACAGTATATATTCTTCTGTATGATTCAGCTTCATAAAACAAGAGGTAATAAAATCATTAAGATGAGCTTCTGGGCCATTTCCAGAAGTGGGGTACCTTATACATGAGAATGGGAGCAAAATTCTAAATTGAGAGCTTCAGTAACTCCTGCATCAGAAAGCACAGGGTTCCAGTGCAGCAAGAGAAGCTGGAGAAAACATGTGGGATAGAGCAATGCACTCTGCACAATAATGCCGTAATAGCTGCATGGTATTTCAACAAAGCATATATCAACCTTTTCAATCTGTGCATCCTTTCCAAGGGACAGAAATATAATTATGCCAAGCATTAATCTGCAGTCTGAGCATTTTATTAGAAGTAAGCTGCTGAAATAAAATAATAATCACTGAAATCTTTTCCTTTTTCCAGAAGTAGTATTGAAAGGTTTCCTACTACAGGGCATGCTGAAGGTCATTCGCTGAAGGAGAGCTAAAACCTGGCAGGGGTTGCGACTGCCATAAGTGCCTAATCATTTGGGATCAGACCAAATCACCCAGGTTTCTATTGATAGCATCCTCTGTGGTTGCATGCAGGCCAGCACAGCCCCAGCTGCTTCCTACACTCTCCGTTGCAGGTTCAGCATCTCCTACTTTCCATTAAAAGGCACTATTTTTAGGTAGGCAATCAAATGCTCTTTGCACTTGTTTTAAGGAAAGGTATTCAATAGCAAGGCAGGTGATCTGAAAACTGAGCTGAATCCTTAATACAGTCTGAGCCTTTCACCACTTCTACCAGCTGGAATAGTACAGTTACTAGAAAAGACCCCGTACCTCTTGGTTTTTCTCCCCTCTCTGCAGACAGACAAAAATTTAGAAAATAAACCACAAACCACTTAGGAGGGTGACAGTATGATTTATAAATTTAGGGAGCAAGGGAAAAGCATTCAGAAAAACAATATACAGCTTTTTCCAGTGGGTACACTGTTTAAAACATGCCTGTGCCATATGGAACATAGATGATTTATAACCAGGGGACTTCAAGCTTCCAAAATGTACAAAACTATTCCCAGAATATTTATTAAGAATAATTTACATGCAGAAAAGCATATACTATGCTAGTTTCTCCTGTTTGAATGGCTAAATAAAATAAATAATCCATAACTTATAGGGTCAACCATTTATTTGTTTCTTTGTTCTTAAAAATGCACTTTAACACAGCAAATTATCCTTATTTATTTATTCCTTATTTGGTTATTTTTCTTTAAGGCTAGCCTGCAAGTATGGAAGATGTCAAGAGGTATGAGAAGAGGATGGAAGGTCAGGGGCTGCTGCTGGCTACCGTGGCTTGAAGCTGACAGTCTCAGCCAGCCAGGCACAGCACTGGCTCACCGACAGATGGAAGGCAGTGCAGTATGAAGAACCACTCCCTCAGCACCACTGGGCACATCTGCACTGCACGCAAAGCCAGTGTGCTGTAAAGACACACAATAAAAAACACCAGTACACGTCAAACAGAAACAGCTGCGCACACGTTTTCCCAAGGTCAGGTGGTGTGGGGTTAGCCTTGGTGGGCAGCTCAGCCCCAGGCTCACTCAGCTCAATCACTTTACATGCTGATGTCATATGGTGTGGGGTATCTCTCTGGTCAGTTGAGGTCAGTTGTCCTGTGTCCCCTCCCAAATGCTTCTGCAGTGGTGGGATGGGGTGTGAGAAGCAGAAAAGGGCTTCACTCTGTGCAAGCACTGCTTAGCAGTAACAAAAAACTTTGTGAGTTATCAACACTGTTTCCACCAAAAATACAAACCATAACCCCATACCAGCTACTGCAAAGAAAATTAACTCTATCTCGGCCAAATCCAGTACTGAATGATAGTCTCATAACATATACAGTCAGAAAAGAAAATTCATATTAAGGGCAGAATAACAGCAGAAGGAGAAACACAAAACAAAGTTCCTTCACAATTCTCTCTGTTGCAGTGAAATCAAATCTTTGTGTTCTACCCAGTAGAGTTAATTAGATGGATTTTGAAGGATAGAACAAGTCAAGGGGAATAATTTTTCTGGAACTCAGATATGCTGGCCCTGCCCTGTTTCCTCTTGTACGGACACATAGACACATAATTTGAGCTTGGACCCTGCAGACCTGTACAAGATCTGATCACTAGGGCAAACATTGCAGACCAGGACTGCTCATCAAAAAAAAAGATGGCTTCTATCACCTTCCACAGTGGTAAAACATGCCATTTTCAGACACTACCAGTACTATAGTTCTGAACATTACATCCATTAAATGTGGTGGAAAGTTATTGATATGGCAACTATTAATGTTCTCTGCAATGATATGATTGTTACCGTGCCAGGCATTTTATACTTATTATGCTTAGCAATAATTATGTTATGAAACACTCCTTGAATGACTGTTAAAAGTAGGGGGAAAAATTGGGGAGAGTGAGGGGATTTTAGGTCCAAAAAAAAGAATTGCATGAGCATTAGCAACTTTTTAAGAGTGTCTATTATTCTTGCATTTCAGGATTGTTTATTAGTGTCAGTGAGCCTTGTTCTTTCTGTAGGCTACCATCACAAGTGGAACTGCAGTCTTGGCTTATTTCTAACACCTAAGAGAACCTAATTGCTATGATTTGGCTCGGTTCAATAGTCAAACTAAATCCTTTTTTAACATAATTTAAGGACTTCATATTTAGACTTCAAACTTCTATGCTCTTATTTGAAAAAAAAATCTATAAAATATCACTGTGGCAAGCACAGTTCACCCAGTACTTAGGACCACTGATTTCTCTATAGAACCCCAGAGTTACAGTGAATCTTTTTCAACTCCTTTTTCAACTCCTTCTTTTTAGATTTTGTTAAAGAAAATAAACCTGAGATAGAGCTTTATAACATAGCTTTAAAACTTTAATATTCTGTCTTACATTTTTACTAACTACTTCAATTGATTGCCTTTCCTGAATGATTGATGCACAGGATTTTATGTGCTGTTGAATGCCACCTGTTGTATAATCATTTTAATTATTGAATTGCATCATTGTACCAGCACATAACACCTTCACCTTATTTTAAAATGACAGATCTATTTATGATTCTGTATGATCATCTTTCCTTGCCATTAGCATCTTAGCTGTCATAATACAAATCCAGAGGCCCTTATTTAGGAGCTAGAGCAGATCTTCTCTTTTTCTTTATTCGCTCTGTCAGGTGTGAAGCGCAAAGTAGTCAGATTACTTCAGGGCAATTTTGGGGCTTAAGGTAACACTTTTAAAAGTGTGGCTGGATGAAATTAAGTGTCTTCAAGGGTTTTTTTCATCACTATTACTCCTAAAATGCGAGGTTAGTTGCAGAGAGAACAGTTTTGTTTTCTTTTCTTTAAATGTGGGATCAAAGCAAACCATAAAACCAGGGAAATAATTTCATACATTTCATTTGACAATATAAATTCAATTCTTAGATCACAACAAGCAGCTGTGAATTGAATGTACATGCTTATGGCTATGGCTGTGATAAAGCCTTTGAAGAAAATCCCTTCTGTAAGCACATCAGTTGAGGAACATAGAATGTATACTCCACACCACTAGTCTCAGTGCTTTTTCTTTAACATGATACTGTTTCATGTTTATCTACAAAAGCCTTAGTAAACATATTTTTTAACATGCCACTTATGGTTAGTCTAATGACTTGAAGGTACAAAGTAAGTATTGCTCAGGATATGCAATTAAGCCATCATCAGTAAATCACTGATATGAATACTACACTTTTTAGACAAATTAAAAAGCCGCAGAAATAATCTTTCTCTTTCCAGTGTAATATCTTGGAGATTCAGCCGCTCATCTGTTAAGGCGAATCCCTCTTCACAGTAACCTGAATATCATGAGCAGGTATATGTAATACAAAAAAATCTCAATAAGAAATTGAAAGGTATGGAGCATATCCCTCAGTGGTATCTGCACATTAGTTTAATGAAAGTTTTACAGGAATGAATGAATGAATGAGTACATAAATTAATATTCCATTCTCTCAGTTCTTACCGTGGCCTTGACTATTTAGGTTAGACTGCAGTCAGACAGAAGTAAGGAATGCTCCACATTTCCACATATATTGAAATGGAAAAGCTTCCTGGAAATTGAAACGAAAATCCTCAGCTCAGTTGTCTATTTTGTTGTTTTGTATGACACCAGAACAAGATGTAACTTCTTCATCTGCTCTGTTACTGTATCACAGATTCACAGCACCAGCCTTCATTTTACCTCTAAACTAAAATAATATATGCAGCTTTTATGTTGTGACATTAAAATAGGCTTTCCCCTGACTGCTACTATTTTATAGCAAAATTTTATTTCCAGATGTAAAACCCTGGAAGTGACCTAAATCTATAACATAAATCTATGAGTAAGGCACAGGGTAGCTAAGCAGAAAGAAAAAGCAATTGAACAATAGAATAAAAAAGAGTATTAGTCTTATGTCCTCATATTCCTCAAGTCCTAAACTCAAATCCAGGCTTGGATCATAAAAGAAAATTAGCTTGATCTTTTCATTTTGGCATCCATTTGTGGAAATCACAGTACTTCAATGGAGTTAACAGTCCCTGATCAAGGGAAACATGAAACTGAAAGTCCCTGAGTGTTCAAAGCAAGCAGATGGAAGTAGTTCTGGGATAAATTGCCTTCAGCTATTCCCTTCTTTGGGACCATATCTGACACAAGCCAGTGAAACTCATCTTTATTTTAGAGTGAGAGTAATAGACCAGATAAGTCTCAGGATGATAATTGGCATAAAAATTATTAGCGGAACAGACCTGGCATTGACCATGAAATGACAATAGTGCCTCAAGAATATTGAAGAGCTGAACACACCTATTATTTAATACTAATTTCAATGTAGGATTTTTAAGGACTGAAAATTCCAGTTTCTTCTCATTTGGAAAATGTCTTTAAACCTTATTGAATGACCAAATTAAATGGATCAACTTTCAGGATTTGTGAGTTTGAGAGCAGCAAGCTGATTTTGTATTATGCAGCTGAGTCCATTTAAATTTATTAATGAAATTTTATTCAGTGTGGGTTTCCATGGGGAATCAAGAAAATAGACATTACAATAAGGAAAGCTCCTACAAGAAATAAAATGGAAGCCAAAAGACTCCAATCTCATCCAGTTCAGCAAATCATTTTTGCCTTTTGGGCCAGAGTGCATTGATCTCATTGAATTATTTTACTTGTGTAACAAAAGGTAAAGAAATGTGAATTTGGGAAAGGAAGAGGTGCATAATAAATAAATAAATAAATAAATAAATAAATAACCCTAGATCCATTTCCCCACTACCATAACTGAGTTTTCTCCTATCTTTTATTTATATACCCTAGTGTAAGATCCAATCCTGCAGCACCATTTGCTGGGGCTCTTCCTTTAAAGGATTTAGGGAAGTATCCATCCATTTACAAACAGCAAACTGTGAAACCAGCTATTTATACCTCTTATTTGAGCCAAATGTGGCTTTAAAGTTAATTTCTAGATCTCGGTATTTTGAAAATGCAGCTGCAAAAGCACTTGATATAAATAGTTCAATGTTATTTCAGCAGAATTTTTAGCAAGTATGTGCCAAATAATAAAATGGTAGTACAATACCTTAAATAAGACATTAGCAGTAGGCCTGATTTTGAAAATAAGTTTGTGAGGATAAAGAGAACCAGGAAACAAAATTCATCCATAAAACAGTATTTTAGACATTAAATATTAAAAAGATGAAACTGGAATACCATCAGTTTAAAAGAAAATACAATCTGTTCTAATTTGAAGGTTTGTTGTTTCTGTTTCTTCCTTGTACTTTACAGGAGGCTTGGAGCAGAAAGATCATCATATAATCATGCAGTCATAAAATCAGAGAATAGTTTGGGTTGGAAGGGACATTTAAAGGTCATCTAGTCCGACCATACGACAAGGGACACATTCAAGTAGATCAGGTTGATGAGAGCCCCATCCAACCTGACCTTGAAGGTTTCCAGATATGGGGCATCTACCACCTCTCTGGGCAACCTGTTCCTGTGTTTCACCATGCCTGTCATAAAAAAAAATGTCTTCCTTATACCTAATCTTAATTTATTCTCTTTTAGGTTAAAATCATTAGCCCTTGTCCTATCACAATAGGCTCCCCTACAGAAAAGTCTGTCATCATGGTTCTTATAAACTCCTTTAAGTCTTGAAAGACACCATTAAGGTCACCTCAAAACCTTCTCTTTTCACACTGAACAAACCCAATTCTCTCAGCCTTTCCTCATATGAGAAGTGTTCCATCCATCTAATCATCTTGATGCCCCTCCTTTGAACTCACTCCAACAGGTCCATGTCCTTTCTGTGCTGGTGACCCCAGAGCTGGATGCAGCACACCAGGTGGAGTCTCACAAGAACAGAGTAGAGGGGCAGAATTCCCTCCCCTGACCTGTTGGCCACACTGCTTTGGATGCAGCCCAGGCTGGCTTTCTGGGCTGAGTGCAGTTTGCCAGTTTGTGTCCAGCCTGTCATCCACCAGCAACTCCAGCACTTCTCAGCAGGGCCGCTCTCAATCCGTCTATCCCCATCCTGTATTGATACCAGGCATTGCCCCAAACCTGGTGCAGTACTTTGTGCTCGTCCTTGTTGAACTGCATGAGGTTCAAATGAACCCTCTTCTCCAGCTTGTCCAAGTCCCTCTGGATTGCAGCCCATCGCTCAGGTGTGTCGTCAGTACCACTCATCTTGGTGTCATCTGCAAACTTGCTGAGGGTGCAGTTGATCCCACTCTCTATTGCAGTGCTGAAGATATTAAATATACTGGTCCCAACACTCGCCCCTTAGAGACACTTGTCACTGATCCCCATCTGGACATTGAGCCACTGACCACTACTCTTTGGATACATTTACAGCATCTGACTCACTTCTCAGAGTTTAACCAGAAATTAGATGGTAAAAATGCTGGAAGTGCTTCATGTGCTTGGGGAGGTCTTGTTGAAGATTTGTCTGGAAATAAACACTCACTGTCCATTGTCTCTTCAAGGGCTATAGGTGCTTCTAGCATTATTTTGTTTACCATTGCTGATAACTCCAAGGTGATGTGCACTTTCAACCATAACTCCATAGGCAATGTATCATTATTTTTCAAGAATTCCAGTTCACCCCTTTACAGCTGCTTCTTTTTCTCCCAAGACATGCTATATGAAGAGTTCAGCAAAACTGCCAAATATTTTCATATTTGAAAGGAAAAGTAGTCCAAAACTGAGTATTTAATATTTTCCTTTGCAAATAGAAATAGAAAAGTTGACTCCACACAAGTACTGTCATGAACTGTGATCTCTGTTCAATATCTGCCATTAACTTGTAGCAAATAGACTTTTTTTACAACAGCAGCTCTTACTTGTGCAGGAAGTCAGAAGAGAAAGCGTATTATTTTTTCCTGTGATTAGATGTTTCATTTTTACTGTCTTCCCTGAATATGCATAAATGTATATTCCTGAGCTGAGTAACTCCCACAGGTGTGTTGAGCTAAGAGGAGAAATACAGATTTAAACCAGACATATCACAGGGAAGCAAGTAACCATGCATCAGCCGGTCCATGGCAACTATCCCTATACATGCTCCTAACCCACAGCAAAGGCCAGGTAATTGGGATTCTAAGTCATTAGCACTCAGTAGGATGGTGTGTGCAGACAGTTCACACAGATCAGCTAATGGGTGGTAACTTGTTCTTTACCATTAAACCAGTGGCCTGTTTCAGTCCTATATGTGATGGTGCACCAAGACTTTACACAGAAGAGTAATATATATAACTTCTGTGTTTACATAGTAGGCCTAGGCTACAATGGAGTTACTAAATTAAATGTCATAAGGTGCAACATAAATTGTAAATACCAGAAATAACTTTGAGCATAGGATTACTGTACTTCACTTATGGAGGCAGGGATTTCCTGATTCTACCACAGTCCAACAAGTTTTCATTAGTTACACTATACTGGATATACACTGATCTTGAACAACCAATTTTCACATATCTTGTATAGATATCTTTTATCTTTTATCTTGTATCTTTTACTCTGTCTGTGAGGGATATAATTAGCACTGAAAGTCTTTACATCATGTATATGTTTATCACTAATACTCATCCTCAAGGCAATGTAAGAAACATTCAACAGTACAAGGGGTATTTTGATATCAACAGTATTAATCAGAGAGAATTGTGATGTCATTTTCAGAGCAGAACATGAATTGAAAGCTTCTGAATTCCCTGTCTGATGTGAGGGGGATTTTGAGAGATGTGACCTCAAAATCAACTTGTCTGAGGGAAGTTGTGAAATACATGACTTCATGTTAGAAAACCGAGGAATTGGAGAGCAAATTCTGTAGTTGTTCTGGCAGACTCTGTCAAACAGGTCATTCAGATTCTGCTGGTTACTTCCCTCTGAGTCCCATAAGTTGTGTTTGACTTTCAGAAAGGACATTCAGCCATGATTTGAAGAATGTGATACAATGAGAATTCAAGCACTTCCTTTGTTCCAATGGTTAATCAATCTCACTTTTAAGAATATTGTACCTCATTTTAATTTTAACTTGTCTGTCTGCAGCTCCCAGTCATTGGTTCGGTGTTCTGTATTTTTCCCTTGAAGATACTTAAACACTATAATCAAATTATCTCTCAGAGATTGTGCAGTCTCCGAAGGGCATTTTATAGTTCTTTTCTGTACTACCATTCCAACATTCTTTTAGAAAATGTCTATACCAGAACAGCACACGATATTTCTGTACCAGGCTCACCACTGCTGCAAGTTAGAATTAAAATCACTTTGCAGCTCCAATTTGTGGCCCCCCACCTATACACCAAAGGATCTGCCAGCTCCTTGCTGCATAACACAAAGACAAGTTTAGTTACTTGTCCTCTATAACCCCAAATTGAATGCCAACACTGCTTTCCAAAATGCCATACTGCACTCTGACTGTTTTCCTGAGTTTCTCATTCCCTCTCCAATTCAAAGATGCTTTGCTTGGCAATGTATCTTTTAGATCAAGGAATATTAAAGCTACAGTGTCAGTAAGGTCATTATTGTCGTGGATGGACTGTGCGGCTTGTTGGTGCCGGAGCACAAGGTGCCGCGACCTTCCTAAAAGTGTCTCCTTAGCGAAGCTGCTCAGCAGGACCACCACACACTCACACACATGTACATGCACACACACACAATAGCTCCAGGAATGGATCGATGACAAAAAGCCGGGAAGGGTCTCTGTATGGTGTTCCACAGATGGAGTTTATCACAGCCACACTCCTGAAGGGTTCTAAGGACAAAGAACAATGGAGGGTCCGCATTTAAGTACAGGAGCGGGGCGAGCATCAGCGACCAATGATCTGAGGGCACAGGGGCGGTACAAAGGAGGGACTGGGGAATGGGAGCCAATAGGGAAAGCCTAGGGGAGTGGCAAGGGGCAAGGGCCAATGGGAGGAACAGGGAGTGGAGAACCTTCTAGGGCAGGGACGTATAAGGTAACCATGGAGTGGATAGGCCAATGGGCCAATAGGAAAGCAGAACTGGGGTACATTAACATAACAGGACAAAGCATCCTGGGGGAAGCCTCTTCTGTTCACCCTAACCTAGGGAGGATATTTTGGTGCTAGGTTCTATCCCACCAGTAGACTCTCTTTGTCCCTTGTACCACAGGGCCACCGGCCATCACACATTATAACTTTAATTTAGAAGTAGTGAATTTAACTGATACCAGTTGACTTTACAGACTGAAACTCTGGACATGAACTGTGGATCTGTGGTCACATTACTATTACAGCGTAAAGAGGTACAGCTGTTGCATAGACACAAAGACAAATCAGTGAGATACATGTGGATGTATACATATGCAAACACTCAAAGTTTAATATATGGCAGTTTTCAATAATATTTACAGCTTGACGCCACTATAATTTTACTGTTTTGATAAGTTTAAATAAGAAATTATTCTTCCTTTTTTCATGCATCTCAAATTTTATCATACCATTTGCACTGTACAATAGCCTGCATGCTTCACTGTAATTGTGTTTTCTATGCAAAAAAAATGCATACATTGAAATTATATTATCTGTATATCTGCTGAAAGTTCTGAATCTGCAATCAACAGCTCTCATTCAGGCAGGCCCCTGCATTTCTAAAGCCAATCACAGAGCTTTTGATAGTTGAAGTACTGTGAAGATGTCAGTGGACAGAAGAGGTTTCTTGTGCCTTCAGCTTATGATATAATGTAGGAAATTACAGCATCTTAGTGTTAGAAAAATACTGAAGTAAAATAACCGGCACTATTGAGGTCCCAGAGTATTCTGGGTTGAAGTTTTTGAAGGGTTTTGTTTCTGGGTTTGTTTTTTGGTTTTGTTTTGGTTTGTTTTTTGGTTTTTTTGGGTGGGGTGTGTGTTTGTTTTGCTTGGGGATTTTTTGTTGCATTTATGTATTATTTATTAGGCTTAAGAATTTCTTTACATTCACTGGGTTGGCTTTAAGCCAGAGTAGGACAACCATGTCAGATGATTTCGGCTAACATGCAGAGAGACATGAGTTTAAACTGTGACTTGCAGGCCTTTTCTGTTGTATTCTATAGTGGGCTCAGTACAATGCTCATGCTCCATTGAGATTTTGAGGTGAGCTCAGATTTATTTGATCCATTCATAGTGTTCAAGTTCTCTGAGAAGAACCAGAAGAAAGGAACAGAAGAGACCAAGAGACTCACCACATAATGAGGCATAAGATATATACAGCCTGGACTCAGTCCTTGAAACTGCTGTTCCCCATGTGTGTGATTAGATAAATTGCCAAATGATCCTGCAGCATAGATCTCACCGCACTACAAGGCAACAATAGAAAACATCCCTACTAATTTGGCAGAGGGAAATTCCTTATGGATTCCAAAGCTGACAAACCTGATAGAGCCATTTCATTACTCTCCTATCCTGCTTCAAAGAAGGTAAGATTTATTTAATTTCTTGCAAGGAAGCCTACAGGCCATCTTAATCAGATAAGCATGTTATTGCAATGAATGAATGTGTGAAGTTCTGATTTTTTGGCCCAGCTGGAAGAACCTGATGAGTAAACATCACTGCAAAAGCTAGGGCTACACCTCACACATCAGGGACACAGATATTTGAAATGGCTTTCCTTGTCTGGCCCCAAAAGCAGGGTCTCCAGTGAGCACAGCATACACCCAACCCTGAAGACACTGCTGGGCTTTAAAGACTTCATGGTGCACAGCTCCAACTGCTCAGGGACCTTTGCAGCTACTTCTCTCTACAGTGCAGACCCACCCTCAGGTCATCACCATTCTTTATCCTAGAAAAGGCTCATTTTTTAAAGTTTACAATCTGAAATACATACTAAAAATTAGAATATAAAAATATAAAATGCAGAACATGGCTACCTATACCTAATCCAATATAACAGAATTTCTGTGTATACAAAAATAACTCATTACATGCTAATTCAGTCCTCTGGCATTCTTAGTGACCGTCGATTTACCTCCACAGCTAATGCCCAACAGATCTTCCCCTTCAGGAAAACTGAGCTGTCTGGAACTGTCTAAAAAGCAGAACACATTTGGCAGAAATAACTGTAATGAAGATAAGTGTTAACATAACATGCTAAACTCAGTCCGGGACACAGGCTTTCAAACTGCTATTTCCAGCTTGCAGTTGAGAAACTGTTTCAGACAACATAAAAAGCTGTATCTAACACTTTTTGACAATGCCATATTGTCTGGGACTAACACAAAAAGGAGGTGTACATGAAAAGGCAAGGATGAGTTCACCTGCATTGCTACTAAAACTTCTAAGCTATCAAAGTAATCAGAAAATTAAGAACCGAAACACAGGGAGAAAGTAGCCAGCTTTCCTTCCAGCAGCTTCAGTTGGAAGATCAATGGGATCTTGACAGTATTGGTAT